>NC_056730.1:579481755-579484255 GCF_019279795.1 Protopterus annectens | reverse complement strand
ATTTACATATAAGAACATGACTGATTCAACACTATTTTCACTTACAAGTACTAAACAATTGTAGTAGTCAGAGCAGTTGTTTACTATTATTCAGTATGTGTACTGAATGATATATTTTAAAAACCAAAAGCTATCCTCACAGCTCAGATGGCTTAGTGGTTAAGTGCTGTGACTATATGGTCCTGGGTTCAAGACCTGCATGGTCAATTTATTTTGTTGCTGGGCAGAATAAGGGATGATGGAGACAGGGTGATTAAGGTGCTTTAAAGTGTCTTTAAGCGGGTTTGCGCTTGTTTGGGTGAAGCTAAGCGCTGCTAACATATGGTTAAATGACTAGGCGCTTACATCGTGTAGGCTTCGCTTACCAGTGTGCAGTCGGCTTAGCATTTACATTTAAGCAATGCTTAGACCTGCTAAATATAGCTCAGCCCTGGTAACCAGTGATCACATTCCAGTCTGATAAAATAGCAGGGTGATGACATCTTTAATAAGTGTGTTTCATTTCCTGTACATAACATGCTTCTATGTGCTGTCATTACAGTTGCAAGGGGTGTGACTATACTGTATGGGACACCTGGGTATACATGGGTAGTACCACAATCTTTTCTCTTTGGATTTATTTCACACATGGGTAGTATCCCAGGTTATATGCAGTCACACTTGCAATTTACACCAGCTGCAGTGCACTGATTGACAGAAATAGTTTAACACATATTGTGTCATTATGTTATTACTTCTAACAGTGCTTTTTCAAGTAAGAGTAGATTGCAGATTGCAGTACTGGAACCATACATCCCTGCATGCAAAGATGGACACTGAGTACTGAGTATCTTGTTCTTACTGGAAATTGATCTGATATGTTAATATTAACTGTAGACTACTATGATTTTTGGACATGTCATTGAGGACTGCTGTCATGTAGTAATGGCATGCCTTTCAGTTTCAGATGTGTATCTTGCAAAACATTCATCCTATTACATAACCTGTTGGCTATCTACTTACTGTCTGTCCTCTGTACAGATGTGCAGATGTCAGGTATTGCTATGGCCATACCATTATGTAGGTGCCCACATTGTATTTTGCTGCTGGCCAGGACACTGCTGCTAGTTCAGACATATGGGGCATTCCTTAATGTGGGCCTTTCCCCATTTCCTTGCCTGTGTGAGGGACATTACAGAGGTGGTGGCCTACAGTTTCACATACAGTGGGTGGCAATATGTCACAAGACAGGACATGTGGAAACAGCCAAGCAACATGGGGGACATATCCCCAGATTTGTGAACAGATTCTATGTCATCAGTGCTGTTATACGCATGGTGGATTGATAGATTGACAGGGTTTGTGTGGACATGCATTTAGTGTGTGACGTCACGACTCACAGTGATATGTCTCTGACATACCTCTCCACTGGCATTCTGTCCACAGGCTGGCCACATGTCTGCCTGTTATGTTTTCTGTATTTACCAGACAGTTGGTGTCTTTGGTAAATCAGTTACAACAAACCCAGTGACATCTGCAACTGTCTCAATGTATGACAGCAGTATGTCCAATCTACCCCTGTGTCTGTGCCTCTGTTCCCACCTAGTTAGTGAGTGGGGAATATTATAAAAGGCTTTGGCCAGATCAGTGTAGGCTGTATGTGTCACCTTGCCTTCATCCACAGCTCAGGTGACTGACACCAAGAAGTTGACCAGGTGGAATGAGCAGGTATGACCTACCCTTCACAAAGGTAAACTGTGTGGGATCCTGAGTCTGCAGATTCCCATATCCCTGTTTATTAGGTGCATGATGATGCATTCCACAGCTTCACATAACAGACTTGTCAAGCAGTTGGGGCGGTATTTCCAAGGGTCTGTAATTACACCCCATTTGTGGAGAGGGGGGTGACTGTAGCAGAGTACATTTCAGTAGGGACAAAGCCTAAGGTGAGGCTGTGCTTGAACAGGGCACACAGGTAAGGTGCCAGGTCACTCTGTAGTTAATGTAGAACACATCCAGGGATATTCTCACTTCCCATAGAAGCTGTATACTTGGGCTTGGACAGTGGTGTTTTAACATGTGCTGCAGTAATATTGGGTGCCTGGCAGTGTACTGGTATTGTGATTGGTCCTTTGGGGGGGAGTGAGGGGTAATATTTGCACTCAAGATCCCAGCCAGTATATTGGCAGTATTTGTTGTCTCAGTCTGGGAGGTTCCATTGTCTAGAAGCTCAGAACAAATCTTGCTATTGCCATGGAGATTCTTAACATAACTGTATGAGACCTTGTGGTTGTCTTCACTATGTGCTCCAATTCTGTTCTCACAGCTGACTGTAATATTTCATGAGGGATCTCAACCTTCAATTGAGGCTGATAAGGGTTGATTTCCAGTCTTGGGACTTCATGTTATTCCATATCAGTTCCCTCCTTCTGTTGTACAATGTCTGTATCGCAGGGGACCACAAGATCAGCTTCCTTGTACTGGAGGTGAGGGTCCTGGTTGTAGTGGGTATGGCAGTACT
>NC_056730.1:579354255-579476755 GCF_019279795.1 Protopterus annectens | reverse complement strand
TCAGTGGACATCGCATTCATTTCTGCGCTGTTCAGTAGTTCGAAATGAGTTCCTCGGTGAACTTATGGATCCGTTCTTTTGTACATGCAGTTATTTGCCTTTTCGACATTCTGACTGACGATCTGATGAATGGAAGGTATGTGAACAGCGTTTTTATGATAGTAAACCATATATATATATATATATATATATATATATATATATATATATATATATATATATATATATATATATGGGTCTACTTCTTTTGACCTAACTTTCATTTGCCTGACACTCATTTTCCTGACCCCATTTGACTGAAATTTCATTTGCCTGACACTTCGTTTGCCTGACACTTCATTTGACTGACAAGTATTATTAGCAAGAAAATGGAATATGCCCTCTTCCCCACTGTAGTGCGACTCTGGAGTTAGAATATATATAGTTGGGGGGGTGTGGGGGACGAAGCCCCCCACTTCATTTCATATGATATTGTTAATGTTTGATGTAATATTGCTTAGTAACAGAAAAGTAAGTGGGGGGCTTCACCCCCTACACCCCCCATTGTGGGGGGCTGTGCCCCCCACACCCCCCCTAACTATATATTCTAACTCTAGGGTCGCACTGCAGTGGGGAAGGGGGCATATTCCATTTTCTTGCTAATAATACTTGTCAGGCAAATGAAGTGTCAGGCAAATGAAATTTCAGTCATTTGGTCTCAGGCAAATGAGTGTCAGGCAAATGAAAGTTAGGTCAAAGATATATATATATATATATATATATATATATATATATATATATATATGTATGTATATGCATATATATGTATATCTATTAATTTTCCCCACTGTTCAATGAGTGTGCTGCATGATATGTTTGAAACATCTACAGCTCAGATAGCTTAGTGGTAAATTACTGTGGCTATGGTGTGCATGGTCTTGGGTTCAAGCCGTACAAGGGCTGATTATTTTGTTGTTGGACAGAACAAGGGCTGTTGGATACAGAGTGATTAAGGCCCTTATAAGCAGTTGTACAGCCTTCATGGCTATTCACGCTGATCACACATATTACTCTATATACCTATGGATCCCAGTACTGGCAAGTGTGTGTGTGTGTGTGTGTGTGTGTGTGTGTGTGTATGAATAGTAATCTCTGTGTGTTTGGTTAATGCAATATCCACTGGGGGTGTGGTTACCACCAAATGTAGGTGTGTTCAGCCCACTACACTGACCATTCTCTACTGTACAACAGAATATATCAATCACCAGAAAAGTGGGAGGCTGGCATAATGATTAAGGTGTTTACCTTACAGACACAAGGTGCAGGGTTTGATTCTCACATAGGGTAATTGGCTAGGCTTAAAATGGCCCACAAATGGAGCTAGCCTAGTACTAAACTATGAAACTATATACAAGACTCAGCACTATAAGCTGTGAGGCATATGCATTCACTTTTACACAGACCTTGGAAATCTGAGCGAATAGAACTGTACCTTGCCCATGACACGATTGATGTGTTATCACATTGCCATACCCTTGGACTTCTTGCAGGCCCACATCCTGGTGACACACAGACACCTAGGACACAAACAGAATGCAGACTGTGAGAACACATTCACTCAGCATTACTAATGGCAAGAATGCACAATGGCCAAAACTGTACACCCACTCTGAGGTGTACCCCTTATCCATGCCAGATGACAGCACCTTACACAACATTATATAACTACAGTTCAGTATGGTCACCCTGTACATCAGACCCATAGTTGCATGTCCCTGCATCGATAGTGTGGATGGCAGGGATCTGGCACAGGTTTCATCATATGCACAGGGTGTTGTGCGGGTTTGCCAGAGACCTAGGCTGTGCCATTCGGTTGACATTATGGGTGTGTGTTTGGGATGTGGGAATGATACGGCCTATGCATGTTTAGTGCATGTGTGTGGAAGTGACCTCTTTCCTGATTGTGATATGTGTGTGTGTCTGCCTGCACTCAGTCACACCATGTGGCTGCCCTACGCTGATGTTTTGTGGACAGCTGTGGGCCATACATGGCAGGGTGTACAGTTCACCATCTCCGGTCATGGACACAGGAACTGGACCTGCCATTGGTCTGACTGGCACCACCAGGCCCAAGACAATACTACCCTCGATGGTGACTGATGTCTGCTGGAACCACGACCCTGTTGGGAGCAGCCAGGACCATGTGCCCATGGCCTGCTACATCATGGCATGGACAGCACACCACCCTCAGTACTGCCAGTGTCACTGCTACTATGGAAGCGTGATTGTGGATGGCCAAGTGGACCCCCAGCTGATTGTGGTGCTGAGCTACATCCACGAGGCTGCTGCCTCTCCCCTGCCAAATGTTCAAGCACATATATTCCACAGCTGATGAATGCCCCAATCTCACCCAACCGTCTATCCATGATCTCATTACACTCATGCCTGGCTGCAACAACGTCCTGGAGACAGCACCAGGGAGATGGTCTGCCACAACCCTATGCAGTTGTCTGGTATTCTGTTCATTACGTGTCTGTACATTCATTACAGCCCATAACATGTGCCTGATAACTGCTGCATTAGCACTTGCTACATGGGCAGGACAGGCAGCAATCCTCCTTCAACCACCCCTGCCCTTATGCCTGTGTGTGACCTTGCCAGCAGCCTGGCTATGGCTAGTGGCTGGCTGCACACTTGCCATAGTCTCCACACTTGCATGTCCTATGTCTGCACCCAGCTGTCCTTTGCTTGTAACCACTGGTGACAGGGAATATGTGGGCATTGTGACCATGTGCAGTGATGGGGTTGACAAGGTGGAATGCCAACCGGTGAGACAGCTGCAGCCCATGACAACCCCACCTGTGCCCCACTAGGGTTGTCATCATGGTCAGAGTTGCCAAACATGCTAACATCACCTGTATAGTGGGAGGGACTGGGATCAACATCCCCACCTGTGTGGAAAAGACAAGATATGTACATTACTAACATCATTATGCAGTTTGCTATCATATACACACACTCTCACATACTGTCACACGCTCACTCTCTCTCACACACACACACACACACACACACACACACACACACACACACACACACAAGGTGTCCCACAGGCATTACACAGACCTCACATTAGGCAGAGGGTGACAGTCATGACACCCACTCAGACCACAAAAGACACACTCTAGACAGGCACTCAACATCATGCAGTGCATACTTTTCAACTTAGTCTTACTACTACTTTACACCACTGGGATGTGTGAGTGTCTTTAGTAGGTGTTGAGCCTTCACCTAGAACACACTACACCCATGTAGACATCAGTGCTGTTTGCCTGTATAGCACTGTGACAAAACCTAGGGAACATGAATGCAAACTGTACAGAGTTTTCACAACTATTTTGATATGCGGATCATACTCCCTGTCTGCTGTACATACCTCCTTTGTTGGTCTGGTACATTACTGGTTTGACCAGTGGATTGGTGACGCTACGTTTAATGTCATACTGTGATTTCCAGTTGTCACAACCTGCAATACATGCATGTGAAAACAAGGGCATTTCCTCAAACAACTTCACAAACTGACAGTGGAGAGTGGAGTGGACAGTATAGTAAGTATACACACCCCTCTTAACATGTAAAGGTTTTGTGACATATCACATGAGACCACATGAATATTACCATGAGATTTCCACCATTTCGTATGACATGTAACCTGTGCATTCTGAATGAGAAACATACACATCAGGTAGGGTTGGCATATTGTACATGTGCGTATTACAAGAGCTGGCTTGCAGAAGGTGCACACCCATAAACCAATACTTTGGTAAAGCACCTGCTGCTCTCAGTACAGCAGCCAGTCCTCTTGAGGTGGTGTTTCTCAGCATGGCACATCTCAACATGGCAATGTTTGCAAACTCTCCCATGTCAAACAACTCCAAATCTGTCCGATTGCAAGGCCATCCCCTGAGCACAGCACTTGTCAGGTCAACACACAGACTGTGTTTCATATGTAGGTGTGGCCTCTGTCTTGGCCACAGCAGACTGTTGATTGTGTTCTCATGAATCCATCCTTTTGTTCATTTGGATGTAGGGTGTGGCCCATTGTTGTGTGCAATGTTGGGATACCTCCCCATCCACAGCTATGTGACAGATACCAGACCATAGCCACAAGGGACTGGTGTTTGGAAGTGGTCATAATATAATCTGAATTGGCTATAGCTCCAGTTCAAGCTGCTGGACAGCAAACACAAAGCAAGACACTGCCATCACCCTGCTTCACTGTGTGGGTAGTGCTGTTCTGCTGTTGTGCAGTGCTGTTACTGTGCCAAACTAACATGACCAAATTGTACACAAAGAGAGTTCAACCCTGGTCTCATAACGCCTTCACACATTTCTACACATGTGTTTTGAAAAGTTGATGTATTGTTGTCCAGATGTTACCCAGAACTGGCTGTTGTGTGTTGTGAGGAACAGCTGCCATTGTCAAAGGACACCCTATACCCAAGACATGTGGAGTCCATGGAAGACTGTTGCCATATGCAGTACACACCCAGTACTTGCCAGAGATGTCTGATACCACTTCACTGTTGCTGTATGGCTCCTGGCTGCCTCCCTGGACATGTCTGGGATGATTTTCCCCACATATGTGTAGGGATGCCCACTTCTTCAAACTGTCACTGTTGCACCATCTCTTGTACACCTTTTGGTGACTATCTGCACTATGTTCCATGGTATATGCAATGCTGTGTGTATGTGTCCATAGTGTTCAATCCCTTTGCAGCATGTAAGGCTGTATGCGAACCATGGCTTTTGCTGTAGCAGGCAACTGTGGGTCTGCACTGGGATAATCCTGGTATGTGAGCTGACTGTTATTTGCAGGCACTGCAGGTTTCCATGATTGATGGCAGGTGTGTACCCAATCTGATTAACTGCTGTGGTTGTATCACACACTGATATACCCCAGTATGAGCTTCCTCCTGTCCACACATATGCATCTAGCTTTGGACTGTTTCCACTCCACATACATCTTCCCCTAACAGAGTTGTATGTTTGAAGTGGATGACATCATAATTAATGTATTATTTAAACACAAGTTGCTGGAAGCGCTAGTGTTTGTCTGATGAAGTTCATTTCCAACTTGGTCTGTGGATTAACGTTTTCCAACACAGGACAGAGTTGTATGTTTCACATTTGCATTATACAGATTATAGGTCACATGACAGTTGCATGGCTTTGGTCTTGTGTATTGTGCTGACATTGGCATATCTCACACACACCTGGCATTGTGACATGTGTGTACACCTTTTATATGCACTGTCTCACAGTACTGTATACAACATGTCCCTACTATTGGCATTCTGTCCCCACATTTTGAAAACCATTATCCAGATGTCCTGTGATAACAGGTTTGTGAGTTATGCTACTGATATGTGACATCTCATGCAAATAGACTCCTGTGATATCATGCAGTGAACCCCACCACAGGTGATCGTGCAGATACATGCAATTTGCTAACTATAGCAGTTCAATGCATGGCCACATGCATGACCTTAAAATGCCTGGGGTACTGGTAAGCCACAACAGGAAGATCTCATTCTTACCAGCCTCAGGCTGCTGTGCCTCATGTTGATGAGCGGTACCTAGGTAATGTGAGGGAGAGGTATTGTCAGTAGCTTCACAATAGCCATCGGTCCAGGAGCAATGCTACATGTATGCACAGGTACAGTCTACACTATAATATTACACTATTTGCTATTTTTCACCTGAAATGGGCACATGTGTGCATTACTAAACCCCACCCAGTGCTCTATTTTGCAATGACATCTGTATCTAAAGGCTGTTACTACACAGTTGAAATGTAACCTCAGTACACTGATGTGGACTTTTGCCTTACCTGGATGCTTCTTGCCGGTTTCCTGGGTGGCACCCACCTCCATGACAGCTACATCTTGTGGTGGTTGTTCTCTGTGGGCCATCCCAAGGTTGGCAAGGAGCTCCTCCATTGCTGTAAGTGGGGCCTCTCTGGCTGGCCCCCCACCAGTAGTGGAGCAGTCCCTTGCCACTGCAGCAGCCCATTGCCGTGCATGCTGAATCAGGTCAGTTGCTCTGTGCCTGACCTGTTTGTACATGCGGCCATGGTTCCCCAAGGTGTTCACTCTCTGTGTGAGGTCTTTCCAGAGGGCTGTCCTCTCCCACTGATATTGGAGACCCCAACTGAAGAGGATGTGGTAGTGTTCCAGGATGGCCTCAGTTATGGCTGCTGTCTCCTTGACATCATAGACTGGAAGCCTCTTCATCACATGTGAAAGACATAAACAGGGAAAAACACATCACAGGACATCAGACATTGTCCGTAGTTATTACAGAGACAGCTCACTAGTAATGAGTATCAGTAGCCACAGCATTACATCAAATAATACTCCAGTACCTAGCAGAATTGTATGGACATGCATAGCATTATGTGTAAGTAGGCAGTTTGCACCTGATTAAGGGGGGGGTAGGGGTGCATGAGGTGTGCATATCCTTCTATACTGATGTTGAGCCAGGGGGTCATGTTTGTCCTAAACATGTCTGAAGCTGGTCGTCTTTAGCTATGGTGTGTGTATGTGCTGTGGCTGACCTCCATTACAGAGTGGGTTGGATAGTTGCCTGTGAGACCACAGACATATGTGGGGATGACCTTCCGATTGCCCTCAGTGGATGTGTCCAATTTGTACTCATACTCAGCATTACATTAATGCACCTGTGACCTAATTTGCTCAGTCAGACACAAGTTGACATGCTACCCAGATGGTGACTGCTCCTACACATGTGGTGGTGGAATGAAGAAGTACAGGGGACTATGCAGAGAAAGGTCTTGGAAAAGGAGAAGTGGGATTAACAGACAGATATAGAGAGTAGACATGAGTATAAAGAGATGGGGTACATGGAAAAGAGAGTGTTGAACATGGCTATGGATATGGAGTCTGACATACAGATTTGGAGCCTGGGGTTGTATTTAATGTTGGAGAGTATGAATGGTGTATAGGGCCTGTAGCTACTGGCTAGACAGAGGCACGCAGCTTGGAAGGATGTGCAACACAAAAGGGTGATAAAGGAATATGGGTCAAACATACAAGCTAGGAGTGTTTAGAACATATATAAACATCACTTTGATGGCCTGTTCCATGAGGAAAATGGGTGAGGGAGGGGAGGTTGGCTGAAGTGAGTATGGTTAATCAGGTGGTGCAACAGATTATCAAGGAGAATGTAAGGATAGCTATGAGGGAGTTTAAAAGTGGAAAGGCTGTTGTTTCACATGTCATACCTGTGGATGCCTGGAGGTGTTTCTGAGACGTGACAGTGGTATTTTTAACTGGATTGTTTACTGTAATCTTGGAAAGTGAGAGGATGTGTGAGATGTTGGTGAATATGTATGGGTACTGCTTATCTGAACAAGGGTGGTCTGCATAGCTGTAGTAACAAGTGAGGGATAACATTGATCAGTCACATGATGAGGTAATGGTAAAGGGTGGTAGCAGCTAGGTTGAGAGCATGGTGATGATTGATTTGCAGTATGGTTTCATGCCAGGTAAGAGCGGTACAGATGCAAATGTTGATCCACAAGTGTTGCTGGAGCTCTGCACTGTTGAGGCTGAGATGCAGATGCATTGTGTCTATGTAGACCTACAGAGAGCATATGACATGCTGCCTGAAGAGTAGTTGTGGTATTGTATGTGGAGGTCAGGGGTGCCAGAGGAGTTTGTCAGACAACACAGGATATGTAGGAGGCTAGTGTGACAGCAGTTTGTTCTGGTTTTGACATGACAGTTGGATTTAAGGTGGAGGTGGGAGTACATCAGGGGTCAGCTATGTGTCCTTTCACATTTACAGTGGTGAGGGACAGGTTGACAGACATGATCAGACAGGGGCCCCTGCTGAATGTGCAGTTTGCAGATGACATTGTGGTCTGTAGTGAGATTAGGGGACAGGTTGGGGAGACCCTGGAGAGGTGGGGTTATGTTTTAGAGCAGGGAGGAATGAGTAAGAATGCATGTGTGTGAATGGGGTTGGGGATAGAGGCATGGTGACAATGCAGGGCATACAATTTGGAAGGTGGGTAGTTCTAACTACTTGGGAACACCAGTTCAGCATCATGGGCAGTGTGGGGGAGAGGTGTACGAGAGAATACAGGCAGGTTGTGTGTGGTGGGGAGAGGACTCAGGAGTTTTGTGACAGACAAGTACCATTAAGATTGATATGTAAAGTCTACAGGAGGGTAGTGTGACTGGCTACATTATATTGGTTGCAGACAGTGGGCTTGTACAGACAGGCAGGATTCAGGGCTGGACACAACAGAGTGTGGGATGTTCACATTTGCAGTGTGTGTGACAGGGGGGATAGAATTAGACCTACACCAGCTACTTTCTCAGTTTATAACAGCAATATCTCCATCCTGCACCTGTATTTAGGACTCTGTCCATGAGTATGTTAAACTTTGTCCATATATCATGCAGTCAGAGGCATAGAGATATGGTATATGTTTCTTTTTCTATCTGCCTTTGCATGCAGATCTAGTTTTGTATATCATTACTTAGTGATGTAATTCGTAATATTATCCCAGTTAGGTATCAGACTGCCAGACATGTTATGTGTAAGAGGCCTTATAAATGATGACAAGGCCTGGACATTCTTTGGGAATGTGTACAGTTGGGAGGTCTTTGTATTTCTGGCTATTGTTGACAGACTGTCAGGATTGTGTAGCAATGTATTGTGAATATGTTATTTCTTGGGGGGGTAGATATAAGTGTTATGTTTCCTTTTTTATCTGCCTTTGCATGCAGATCGTTTCTGTTGCTCTATCAAGTGTTACATTTTTGTAGGGTAAGACTATGACATGCCCCATAACACAGTCAGGCATCATACTACACTGTGTATTGGGCCATTATATGTAGGGGTAGTGTGTGAGTATCAAACATGCTGACAGTTTGGTTCACACACTCCTTATACTGTATGCACTTTCATACTGGTGTCTGTTTCTCAGTGCTGTTACATCCCTGGAGTGCCTGGTATATTTGCAATTACATGTATATTCCCCCATAGCAAGATTGCCTTTTTGTTGTGTCAGTCTGCCTGTAGTTTGGATATTGCTTGGTGACATGGCTAGCAGCTCAGTGTATTTTCCCTAATGTGATGTTATGTCCAGATATTTGGCAGATGTGTAGCATTGCCTGGACCACATATGCATTGTGTATGTCTGACACATCAGTGGGGGATGTGAAGATTTACATGACTAACTCTTGGGAAGTCACTTGGTTTTGTTCATAGGTTCATAGGTTCATAGGTTCATACTAGGCTATCTGCCCAAGGGCATTTATAAGCCTAGCCCATAGTTATGTGGCTTTCGCCACCCCTGGCTTGAATAAAACTATGCCTATCATTTTGCTGTGCCTCTGTCAAGCAGTGACGCTTGAAGTAATCCCTGGTATATCTGCAAAATCTCCATCCATTGGTCAAGATTCCTCTTGAACAAGACCAGAGAGGTGCTCTGCCTCACATGTACCGGGATTTTGTTCCACAGCATAGGGAGTCTCTGGGTGATGAATCTGTCCCTCCAGCACGTACTTGTGCTATTCCACTCAAGAAATGTTGGAACAGACAGGATGATGTTACTGCATCATGTGTCAGCCCATCTACACCAGTATTCAGATATGTCCACATTTTCATGGCTCCCCCCCTTTGCCAGGCTTGGTTATGTTTTCTTGCACTAAGCTGTTCTGAGCATAACCTGTCACTGGCCAGATTGTTCCAGTCTGTCCACGTTTATTGCCCATATTTTTGGTCTGTTGAACAGTATTATTTTATTCCTTCCTGTGGTGAATCACTGTGATCATTTGGGGATGTCTATCAGTATATGATGACATACATTACAGTTTCATAATTGACATCCTTCTGAACATGTATGCTGACACATACCCTGTTCTTGTAGCGACATTCTACATTTATACCTGCAGGATGTACATTGTGTCCCTAGTGTTGGTCCATTGCCCCCCCCCACACACACACATTTTGCAGCCTTTGTCCAGATCTCTTGCAATTAGGGGTGAGGAGGTATGGTGCTGGGTATAACTGCAGTACATGTTATGTAAATATATATATATATATATATATATATATATATATATATATATATATATATATCTGTGTATATATATATATATATATATATATATATATATATATATATATATATATATATATATGTATGTGTGTGTGTGTGTATATGCATATATATGTATATATATATATATATGTATATCTATATATATCTGTATATGTATGTATTTATATGTATGCATGTCTGTAGATATATATATATAGATATCTCTGTATATGAGTGTATATATATATATATATATATATATATATATATATATATATATATATCTATATACATATATATATATATATATATATATATATATATATATATATACCTAGATATATATTTATATATATGTATATATTATGTTAATATATATTTATCCTTGTATAGATATATTTATATACATATATATATTTATTTATTTTTAATATATGACTATTGATATATCAGTATATTTCCTGTTTGATATCTACGCATTATATTATTTCATGATATATATATGTACATATTCTATATGTGTAATTTTTATGTACCGCTACATATATCTGATGTATAAACTTTTCGTATGCATCTATCACCATACACATCTATATTTGTATATTTATATATTATAAACATGCTGGTTTCACAGTGTTTGTTCCCTAGTATTCTATACCAGTATTGAATGATATATTTAAAAAAAAAGTTCAGTAGTGCAGCTCTGATGGAGTAGTGGTACATTGCTCTGGTGTAGAGGATCCTGGGTTCCAGACTGGGCAGGGCTGGTTATTTTGTTGCTGGGCAGAACAAGGGCTTTTGGATACAGAGTGATTAAGGCACTTTTAAGCAGTTGTAAGTGGGTTTACGTGGGTTTGTGCGGCAGTAAGCAAATATGCTTACACACAGTTAGCCTTAAAAGTGCTTAATCTGTGTAGGCATTGCTTAGTGCTGCTTAATAGGCTTAATCACACTTACTACTGCTTAAAAAGCTTACTCCCACTTACCCCCGTGCTAAATTCATTAAAAGAAAAGAAAAAAGTGGTGATAGGAAAGTAGTGAAAAAGGGGGCACAAAGAGCAAAAGACAATAGGGAAAGTAGCTAGGGATGTGCAGGATGGGTGTAGGGAAGGTCCATAGCTGTCCATTTCTTCTACAGCAACAGCTGTTCATATATACTGAATTTGGAGGTATATTTGGATACTCACACCCCTGAGAGAGGAGTGAGGTCAACAATAATGTGTTGTGAAGCCAGTTAGACCAGATTACATGTGTCCAGTGGACATGTGTGCGAAATGGACAGCTATGTATGGGGCAAATTTTTTTTTTGGGAACAGATTGCCCTTTTTTTCTTAAGGTAAGAGTGGGATGTTGGGGAAGGATAGTAGGTATATTTGGGGACGTAAGTTGGGTAGGAAGACAGACAAGACAACATACAGGGGTGGTATATAACACATGTGAGGGTAAACACCTTGAATGGGGAGGGGTGTTTGGAAATCAGAAGCCCATGAGCCCCCAAATGGAAACAGTGGGACTGAGGTCCGCACCCATGGGCAGTCACCACTGCACCTTTACGGCCCCAAAGGTGGCTGTGCTGGGGGCTGAGCAGGAGGGGCAGGCTGGCCCTCTAATTGCACCATGTGGCCCTCAAGCTAGTGTAGCAGATCTCCAAACTCCTTTCTGTGCTCGCTATGCACCAAACACCAGACCTGCCTTCAGGTGACAGGATTCTGTCTGTGCCCACTTCCAGGGGGGGGGTGAGCTCCATCCCCAGAGGCAGTTCCACCCAAAGGTGATGCAGGACCAGCAGAAGAGGAGGTCCTGGGGTGGGTCCCAGATGTGCTGGGGCCTGGTGCCATGGCCAGATGAGGTGGGAGAGGTGGGTCCACTGGTACCAGCCTTCCTAAACATGCTATGGTGTTACAGTTTCAGAACATATGTGGGTTAGTAATAGTCAACACAATCCAGGATTAGTTATAACAGTATGCATAGATATTCCCATTAACCCAAAACAACAGATTTGGAACAGTTGCATAGCAAACAGAACACATGCATATATGGAACCACAGTGGCCTTTACAACGGTATGCAGGTTACATTGATAGCAACAGGCCACCAATTATAGTATTTCAACAGGGAACATTAATAGAAACACATTTCAATATTTGTTGAACAATAGGACATATGTCCCAACAGTAGGTTTGGTGTAAACATACCCACTGATTTGTGTGTTTAGATTATTGTTACAGATATGGTGTGAGGGGAGGAGAGATGTCAATTAACAACTTGTATATCCTTGCAGTACTCACAACTTTAATGATCATTGCTCTAATCATTACTCTACAGGTATTATTACAATACCCTATGTCCTTGGTTTGGGCAGTGGTATATTTGTACACAGTTTATACTTCAACTGTCTTATAGCTAAATTCTACTTTTCTTACCTGGTAGACATGTGGAGGGAATGTTTGTTAACACTATCTGACTGTTTCTACATATGTTTCCAGATTTCTAGTTAAAATTATACACATACCTCTCAATCTCTTAATGTGCAATATCTAGACAAAGTATGACAACATGGGGGTACAAATAGGGACATATTTTGAATATTGCTCTTATAAACTTTTAGACAGTTGCTAGGTAACAGGATTTGTTTTAATATACATTTTATGAAGGATTTTAAGTCTGGCACTCAAATGTATGTCATTATTTGTTGACTACAATCCTGAGATCATCCCAGTGATTTGCCAGGAAAAAAAGAGGAACAGGCAAAAATATGAGCCAAATATCTGGCCATTCTGGGAAAATCTTTACAGTCGAGAGGTATGATTACACATAGAGCTTACTACCACTCCCAGGATTTGAACCATGGCTGTGTCTGCTAAAAATACAACAATTTTTGTTTCATCAGAGTGAGCTATTTAGAAACCACTGTCTGTTCCTTCACTGTTTTCAGTCTAAGTCTCTCTTGGTTGTACAATCTGACCTTGTAATTACAACAGTCTTATACAGACATTCCTAGACATATTTTTTATGTAGCACAGTGTGGGTAACAGTGGTTAAGACAACATTACTATTCAGAGAATGCAACACTAAATGCCATACAATACCAGAGTAAACACAACCAGTCCAGGATTTAGAACTTTTTTGCCAGGCAGTTACGATTTTATTTAAATATAACCTATACGGGACTATTACTGTTGTATTGTCTGGTTTATTCAGTACAACCCATACACTGTTTTTATACTGCCAGGTGACTTTCTACTACTTTACATTTATTTGGTATGACTATTACAAGCAGGGTTGTTACTCACCAGCCTCGCGATGCAGCCTTTGCAACCTACTGGCATGGGCTTCCTGATTCTCAGCCCGCTTAGCTGCAGCTCTAAAGGGAATAGAGAAATATATGGGCATACCTATCCATCACATACACAAGCTGGACTTTGGTAACAGTTATTAATATGAATACTTACACACTGCTGGGACATCACCCCTCTGCCTTACTTCTTGGACCCACTCGTCCAAGAGCTCCCTCTTCCTCTGCTTCAAGTCAGCATAGTGGTGCTGGACCTGCTTACCAGTCTGACGGATACCAGTGGCACTGGTGAGATCATGGGCAAGATGGTCCCAGGCTTCCACTTTATATTGGAAGTCCTGGTACCAGCCCTGCAGCAGTCTCTAGTTATGTTTTTTTTTACCAGGAGTCCTACCATGACCTTGGACTCCTATATGTCCCAGCTCTGCGCCCGGAAGCGCATGCCCAAACCAACACCTGCCATACTGCCTACAATGGGAAGCTGTAACCAGTTATGAGCTGTATTCCCACCTGTGGGGTTTAAATATGGCCAATTTCCCAGCCTTTGCTGTGATTGGACGGTTTTGAATATACAACAGCAATCTTTGTTAAAATTTGTATATTTATTAATTATTCTGGTAGATGTCTACTGGTAGATCTTTTTGTTAGTCAGTCATTTTTTAGTTCGTTTCTTAATTAATAAAGTTAATTAATAATAAAGTTAATTAATAAAGTTTTGATTAGTTTGTTAGCCTATACAAAGTGTTAATAAACTGGTCTTATATTGTAAATTGTCTCTAGGTTTCTAGTTTCAGTTTTAGGTAGCACAGTCTCTGATTACACTATGGTGTTAAGGGGGAATGGCTACTTGGCTAAAAGAATGAATTTTAATGCTTTTATTGCTCTTAACAGAACCACCCTCTGTAACTACTCCCTTGCTCCAAACAACCTAATTATATATAAATAGGGAATGTTTTTGATGCTTTTCTTTATACTCAACTAGGATCACTTGTTTGTGTGTTTCAATAAAGGATATTCCATTTTTAACTCAACTGTAGACTACCTACTGTCATTTTTGTATTAGGACATGAATAAATGAGTCTTCATGGGTGTGATGCCTGTGCACCGATCCAGTAATCAAAGAGCTTCAAGCCTCACCACTAGCACCAGTGAGGGCCATCCACATTGGGAGGGATAACAAATACACACACAGTAAAGTACAATTTCCCTTAAGAGCACACAAAGATTGCAGTCAGTTTAGGGTTGGTTTCTCCCTTTCTCTTCAGATCCCCAATAAGGCTCTCCACTGGCACAGCTATAGGGCACAGGTCTCAGCCTAGTGGCCAAGCTAAAACCTCCAGCACTCTCTCTGTCCAACCAGTGTTTTGTGTCCTTGCCGAAGTAGCTGACACACACACACACACACACACACACACACACACACACACACACACACACACACACACACACACATGCACTTTAAGATATGATTTATATTCAAACACACAGACACTCCTGGGGAAAGCTGGCACAGGTTTTCCAGCTATGCCCCTTCCTGCCAATCTATAAGGTAGTACCAGCTGCCACCAACCACTAATATTAGCTACTAATAAGGCCCTTACCAAAGGGTGTCCAATTATTACTGTGCAATATTATTATCCAATTAGTAAGTGTGACAAACAGCAAGGCTTATTTGGAGTGGCTTTGTACAGTATCACTACATACATGCAATGTACTCTAGAGCTTAAATTATCTCTATACAAAATAGCCACAGTTGAAAGGTTTAAAATATTTAATAATAAATAATGAAAACACAAGACAAATCTTCTCAATTCAACACAGTGCTATCAGGAGTTCAGAGATCACAGGAAAAATGTTTAAATTAATGCTGTAGAATAGTTTGACATAAATACAGAAAACAGCTAGACTAAATCTGACTAAATTCCTATCTAACTCTAAGAGCAATCACAGTTCTAAATAAACTTACATATAGCGCAAATGCAGAGTACTGGTGAGTGATGTTCTTCAGACAATATCTAAAACTGCTCTGATTCTCTCACTCTCTCTGAGAAAGTCTTAAAAATAATATATCACTGCTGACTCATTTTAGATTCCATCATTCTTCTCTGGTTCCCAGGCTAACAGAAACTCAGAGTTTTAAAATTTCTTTGATCTTGCACCTGGCCAGGAAAATACAGCAATAAAAGACATTATATGTGTAAAATCTAGCAATTAACTCTGGTCTCAAAACAATAGAAGGAATTCCTCAGTCCAGACATTATGTCTCCGAGCTTTGAGATCAAACAGTCATACAATGCTTGACTTATCATCTTTCTTCCAGCAGAGTGCACTGCGGTTACATTTTTGAAGTTCAACATTTAACACAGTTTTCTTATATTTAAGAGGACAAGACTGTGGATTATATTCATATTTACAATGACATAGAATTATCCACAAAAGTCTATCTAGCTAGTCTAGTAGCCTTCACATATCTTCACATACCCCCCCCCCCCCGGAGAACTGAAGTTAGTTTTTCAAGTTACCCTTGAGAAACGTTGCTTGAGAGGGTTAGGTCTGTCTGACTATACCTTACCCCATTCCCTGTCTTGAGAGCCCATCTGCATTGGCGTTGCTAACCCTACTGCGGTGCTGCACTGATATTATATGCTTGAAACCCTAGGCTCCATCTTAGCAACTTGGTGTTTTGCTGGCTGGCTTAGTGTAACTATGTTAGTGGGTTGTGATCTATAATGACAGTGAATTTTCTTCCATACAGATAAGGCTGAAGTGTTTGCAGTGCCCACACTATGGGTAGGCACTCCTTTTCTACAGCTGCATAGCATTCCTCCCTGGGTTGAAGCCTATGACTGAAATAAATCACTGGTGGGTGGTCTTATCCCTCTGAAGAAATCTGGTGAAGTACAGCCCCCACCCCATGGTTTGAAGCATCCACCTGCACAACAAATTATTTGCTGTAATCTGGACTGGCTAATATGAGGGAGTCCTCTCAAAGCTTCTTTAAGCTTCTGGAATGCCTGCTCACATGCTGGGATTCACACTACCTTATCTGGCTTGTTTTTTCTTGTCAGGTCTGTGAGGGGAGCAGCTATGGTACTATAACTGGGGACGAACTTTCTGTAGTACCCTGCTGTCCCTAAGAATGCCCTCACCTGCTTTTTGGTAACAGGTGAGGCCATGGCTGAATGGCTTCCACTATGGCAGGTTCTGGCCAACTTACCACTCCCCACTCTATGTCCCAGGTAGGAGACCTCTGCCATACCCACCTGACATTTGCTGGGCTTAGTGGTCAACCCTTCCCTCTGTAGTCTGCCCAGCACCTCCCTGACATGCTGAAGGTGCTCTTGCAAGGAATGGCTGTAGATGGCAATATCATCTGGGTAAGCAAGGGCAAACCCTCCTGCTCCTGCTAGGATATGATCTACCAGCCTCTGGAAAGTTGCTGGTGCATTTAACATCCCAAAGTGCATCTTTGTGAACTCATACAAGCCAAAGGAAGTTACAAAAGCTGAACTCTCTCTAGCACTGGGAGTCACGGGCACCTGCCAGTAACCCTTGGTAAGATCAATGGTGGTAAGATACTTAGCTCCATCCAGTTGCTCTAAGGCCTCATCTGTCCTAGGCATGGGGTAAGCATCTGACTCTGTGTGACTATTTAATGTCCTGTAGTCCACACAGAACCTGGTGCTGCCATCCTTCTTTGGCACCAACAGCACTGGGGAGGCTCAGGGACTGTTGGACTCTTGAACTACCCCTAGTTCCAACATCACCTGTACCTCCTCCCTCAGAGTCTGTTTGGCTCTCTCAGGCACCCTATAAGGGGCCTGCCTAATAGGCCTTTGGGATCCTGTATCCACTCGGTGCTGCACCAGATGGGTGCTTCCTGGTTTTCCAATGAACATGTCCCCCAACCCCTGTAACACTGCTTGGAGTCCTCAAATCTCAGCAGGGGATAGCTGCTGGGACATTGCTACCCCTTCAACTGAGGCGTCAGTCCAAGCCTCACTGAGGAGATCAGTCACCAGATCTCCCCCAGACTCCTCCTGCAGTCCACTGCAAATACTCAGCACAAGGGCCTCCATATCATGGCAAGGTCTCATCATGTTAACATGATGGAATTTGTGCTCCTGCCTCCTGCCTAGCAGTTCTAGCATGTAGTTAACATCACTTGCCTTCCATACCACATTGTAGGGTCCCTCCTAAGCTGCTTGCAGCTTGTTGTGTCTGACAGGAATGAGAACCATTACCTGCTGACCTACAGCATACTCTCTAGCTTGAGCATTCCTGTCATACCAGACCTTTTTCTGCTGTTGAGCGTCTGCTAGGTTCTCCTGGACCAAGCCCATGAGTTCCCTGAGCCTTGTCCTGAGGTTTAGGACATATGCCACAACAGACTCATGGTGATATTCACACTCTCCCTCCCACTCATCTCGAATTAAATCTAGAGGTCCTCTCACCCTATGCCCATACAGCAACTCAAAGGGTGAAAAAACCTGTGGATTCCTGGTGATACTCTCTGTAAGCAAACAGATGGGGCAAATATTTGGCCCACTCCCTCTTAAACTGGTCTGGAAATGCCTGTAGCATGGACTTGATTGTAGTGTTTAACCCCTCAACAAGACCATTAGTCTAAGGATGGTAGGGGATGGTCTTCAGGTGCTTCACCCCACAGTACTTCCACAGACACGCCAGCAGGTCTGACATGAAATTGGCACTTTTGTCAGTCAGTATTTCTTTTGGGAAACCTACCCTGCTGAAAATCTCTAACAAAGCATTTGCCACCTTTTCTCCCTTAATGGAGGACAAAGGCACTGCCTCAAGGTATCTCATAGCATAATCTGCTATCACTAGGATATACTTTTTCCTTGTGGAACTTGCGGTACTCAGAGGTCCAAAATATCCATAGCTACCCTCTGAAATGGCTCCTCAATCACAGGCAAAAGCATCAAAGGAGCTCTCACCTTGTCTCCTGCCTTGCCTACCTTTTGGCACTGCTCACAGGTCATGCAGTACCCTGTTACATCTCTGTAAATTCCAGGCCAATAGAAGTTCTGCATAATATGTCTCTTAGCATGTTTTATGCCCATATGACCTGCTAAGGGAATATCATGAGCTATGGCTAGAAGTGTCAGATGGTACATTCTAGCCACTACCAACTGCTGTATTCTCTCACCTTCTAGCCCCCCATCAGGGGTCCACCCTCTATACAGTAATCCTTTGTCCCAGTATACAGAATTCCCCTTCCCTTGAGAATCAGGTCCCTCACTAGCTATCTGCCTCAGGCCTTGCAATTTAGGGTCTGAGACCTGCATCTGTTTCAACTCTCTCTCTTTGTAACCCTTCCCAGCTCCCCTTCCACAGGAAGTCTGGCATCCTCTGACAGCGGTGCCTCACTGTCAGCCTGGGTACTACTACTCACCTCTATATTTGCATTCACTCTGTCCAAGCGAACATCAGTACCCACAAGCAGCTGTGGCTCACCTTCAGTCTCACTGCTATATTGTAGCTCCCTCTCTGACGTAACCACCTCACCAGTCCTGGCTGCAAGTATGCAGTCTGACTGGGTCTCCCCCAGGCTACCAGACCCACATGCTTGTCTTCAAGACCGACTGCATGTAACTGCATGAATACATGGTACTGCATTGTCAAAATCATTCCCTATCAGGAAATCTGCAAGGATATCCTCAAAGACATATATTTGCTGGCTTCCTTTTCTACCCTCCCAGTCAAGGTGAACCCTAGCCAAAGGTATTTGGAATGGGGTCCTTCCTAAAGCTCTGACTGGAGTAGACTGCCCAGGCAAGAAGTGCTCCTCTGTAAACATTGCAGGCTTCACAATGGTTATGTCAGAGGCCATGTCTCTCTTAGCAATGGTCTATTTGCCATTCACTACAATAGGATATAACCTCTTGTGGTAGTTTGGTACCCTTGTTGTCTTGACACAACTTACTGTTGGCATTTCTTACTGGCTCCCTCAACCTTTGTTCCTCACCTTGCCTCCCTAGACATCTATATACCACATGGCCCCACTGGTTACATTCAAAACATTTAACCCTAGTTCCTGGATGTGTACCTGGACTAGTGGCTTCCCCTGCTACTGGCAGATTCTGTTGGGGCAGTCTGGGCTGCCCACACTGGGTTCCCTTAGACCCATGAGCAGTACTGGGGGTCCATTTCCTGTGCAGGGATACCCTGCTTGCTAGGTATATGTCTCCCTTCTTCCCCAACTCATCTGACATAGCACATTGTCTATCAACTAACCAGATCATCATGTCCTCAGGCAAAGTGCTAATGGATTGATCCCTCACCAAAAGGTCTGCCAGCCCTTCAAAACTGGTGACCTAATATCCATTCACCCACCTATGAAAATAAGTGCTCAGTTCAGCAACATATTCACACACACTTTCATCTGCCTTGCATCTATGCCCACAAAATGTTTTCCTCTAAGTTTCAGGTGTTAGCTTTAAATTTCTAACACACAATTCTTAACAGCAGTATAATCAAAAAATTCATGATCAGAAAGTTTAGACAACACAGTTACAGCTTTAACATGGAGTAAGGGGGTCGGGAACCGTAGCCTTTGGTCAACATCATACTATTTACATACCCTTTCAATCATATGAATTAAACTATCAAAATTATCCCCCTCTGTAAACTGAGGAAGAAACTTAATGACCTTTTGTGCTTCTGGAGTACAGTTACATGCTTCCCCATTACCTCCATGACTCTGGCAAAGAGTCAGCATCTCCTTTTTGTGCTGCCTCTGCCTCTCCTTTTCCTCAGCTTCCAGGTGTAGCAGTTTCTCATTCTCCTCACCCTGTAGATGACTCAGTCTCTCTGCTGCTTCTGTTTCCAAATGCCTGGCCTCCAAGTCAAGTCTCTTTAGCTCCAGATGGATTTTAAGTCCTCTGCAGAAAGGTTGAGCTGTCCATTCTCTGAGTGTTGTACATCTCCACAGCCAGTCTGATCACCCTCCTGATTGCTGTTTTCTGATGCAGCTGTGACCAAAGCTGCAATCATGTCTGCCTTTGTCAGGTTTCCATGTACCAGTCCTTTAGCCTGGCACATCTCAGCCAACTGGCTCCTTGTCAACTTGCCATACTCCTCTGCTGACATGCTTGCCTGCTCTCTGTAACTAAGCTAACAAAAGAAATAAAACAATTGTGATCTGAACTCTAAATATTCACCGAGTGGCTGATTTAGAGTACAAAAACACCTTCAGAGATCATTGTACACAAGCTACAGGAATTCACTATCCACACCACTACAAGCCAATTACTGACCAATTAATATATGGTGTGGATATCCCACTACTGCCACCAATTAATATGTGATGCCCGTGCACTGACCCAGTAATCAAGGAGCCTCAATCCCCACCACTAGCACCAGTGAGGGGGATCCACATTGGGAGGGATAACAAATTCACATACAGTAAAGTACAATTTCCCTTAAGAGCACACAGAGATCACAGTCAGTCTGGGGCTGGTTTCCCCCTTTCTCTCCAGGTCCCCAGTAAGACTCCCCACTGGCACAGCTATAGGGCACAGGTCTCAGCCTGCTGGTCAAGGTAAAACCTCCAGCACCCTCTCCATCCAACCAATGCTTCATGTCCCTGCCCAAGTAGCTGACACACACACACACACACACACACACACACACACACACACACACACACACACACACACACACACACACACACACGCACTCTTTAAGATATGAGTTATATTCAAACACACACACACTCCTGAGGAAGGCTGGCACAGGTTCTCCAGCTATGGCCCTTCCTGCCAGTCTATAAGATAGTACCAGCTGCCACCAACCACTAATATCAGATACTAATAAGGCCCTCACCAGAGGGTGTCCAATTATTACTGTGCAATATTATTATCCAATTAGTAAGTGTGACAAACAGCAAGGCTTATTTGGGTATCACTATATACATGCAGTGTACTCTAGAACTGAAATTCTCTCTACACAAAACTGTCACAGTTAATAAACATATTTAATAATAAATAATGAAATTCAACACAGTGCTTGTCAAGATTTCAGAGATCACAGGAAAATGCTTAAAATAATACTGTAGAATAGTCTGACATAAATATAGTAAACAGCTAGACTAAATCTGACTAAATTCCTATCTAACTCTAAGAGCAATCACCTTTCTAAATAAACTTCCAAAGGCAGAGTACTGGTGAATGATGTTCTTCAGACAAAATCCAAAAACTGCTCTGATTCTCTCTCTCTCTCTGTCTCTCTCTGAGAAAGTCTTAAAAATAATACATCACTGCTGACTCATTTTAGATGACATCATTCTTCTCTAGTTCCCAGGCTAACAAAATCTTAGAGTTGTAACATTTCTTTGATCTTGCACCTGTCCAGGAAACTACAGCAATAAAAGACATTATATTTGTAAAATCTAGCAATTAACTCTGGTCTCAAAACAATAGAAGGAATTCCTCAGCCCAGACATTATGCCTCCGAACTTTGAAATCAAACAGGAATACAATGCTTGACTTACCAGCTTTCTTCCAGCAGAGTGCACTGTGGTTACATTTTTTAAGTTAATCAGTTTTCTTACATTTAAGAGGACAAGCCTGTAGATTATATTCATATGTACACTGACATAGAATTATCTACAAAATTCTATCTAGCTAGGTTGGCAGCCTTCACATATCTTTATAGTGGGTTCTGTTCAAGCAGCTTTATTTTATACAAACACATCACTATAGAGGCTTACTGACTATAATTTAAGTAACTTATATACAAACTAACAACTGTGATCATGCATGCTCACTCTCTGGCTGATTCTACAAAATGGCACTAGGGATTGTACGTGTCTGGAATTTATATGTGCACATACAGCCTCGCATGCTTCTTAAAGATATAGCACACACACTTTACACTCTGATGTACATCCTCCCTCTTTGAGAAATAGATCATGCAATTTGTCATGGGATTATTTGGCATGCAGAAATCCCATGTAACCCATAGACATGCATTATATAATACTAAATACACATGACAATCAAGTCCATGTTGCTATGTATTTCACACTAGGCTTAGAAACTCATCCATATCGTGTGATGTAAAACTGGGAATTATATTTAGCAACTGGGACAGTTTCTGCAAAATGGTTGACCTGTGGAATGTTTGAAATGCTTTCTGGAATAGAATCAGACCTTTGAACACATTCTGGTCTGGAAACAGTGTCTGACTAGTTCTTTGATTTAGAGTATGCATCACAGAAACAATGTTGTGACTGCAGTGATGTTGATTATGGTACAGGAAGAAGATGTCTGTGATTCCTCCTATACTCCACACCTTTGGAATCTACCAAGTAGGATCTCAGCTCAGCACAGATGCCTGTAATCTGTCCTATTCGATCAAAACCTTTTGTCATCTGGATTCGTACCATCTCTCCTCCCCTCAACGGACGAAGTAATCTGCTCGATTGGTCATAAATAGATTTCTGGATATTACCCTTCTTAAACAATTGAGCCTTGATGGTTTTTATTGTTCTTAGGTTTAGGCTGCAAGAAACTTGAAGAAATAGGTAGCTTAGTTCTAGTTTGCCTGGAAAGTAGTCTTTGAGCAGGTGAGGTAAGAATATCATCACAGGGTTTGTTTCTGAGATTAAGCAAATTCAAGAATACATCAGTGTTGTCACTCTTTGACTTTTCAAGTAATTGCTTTGTACTCTGTATTGCACATTCAGCTAGACCATTAGACTGAGGATATTCAGGACTACTAGTGACATGTACAAAGTCCCATTCCTTTGCACATTTCTGAAACAACTGGCTAGTGAATTGCGTACCATTTTCAGAAAACAGTTTGTGTGGACTACCATGAACTGAGAAATGACATTTCAACTTAGTAATAACAGAAGTTGAGGTTAAGTTTGGTAGTAGATCAATCTCAAACCAATTCGAATAAGAGTCCACCAAAACTAAGTAGTGTTCATTGTTCCACTCAAAGATATCAGTTGCTACAGTAGACCAAGGTAGTTTAGGAAGTGGATTTAGCTGAAGTGGTTTTCTTTGCAAATGAGGTCTAGTACTATTGCATACTGAACAAGAAGAAAGAACTCTATCAATGTCTTTTGATAATGAAGGCCAAAATGCTAATTCTCTTGCTCTTCTCTTAGTGGATGTGGATCCTGGGTGACCAAGATGCAAAATCTGACTATATTCTTGTTGTAAGAAAGCAGGAACAACAATTTTAGGACCTTTGAAAATAATGCTGTGTTCCATCAACAATTCATCTCTGTAAGGAAAATACGCTTGCACCTCAGGTGATACACTAGATTGCTTTGATGGCCATATGACATTAATATAGTGATTAAACTTCTGTGAAACTGGATCAGTCTGAGTGTGATCTCTTAACTCATCAAGTCTAGTAGTTGAAAAATTATGCACTGACATCACATCAAAGACAAAATTCTCTGCATCAAGCTGTTCTGATGTATTTCTGGGTGATATGGATAAGGTATCAGCCAGATAGAGCAATTTGCCTTTAGTGTAGACCAATTTGAAACTGTACTTTTGTAATTTGAGCATCATTCTTTGTAAACTCACTGGAGCAGAATGCATAGGCTTCTTTAGAATAGTAACTAGAGGTTGATGATCAGTTTCAGTCTGAATAGCTCAACCATAAATATAATCATGAAACTTAGAACATGCAAATACTATAGCCAAAAGCTCTTTCTCAATTTGAGCATACCACATCTCAGTTTGGGTTAGTGTTCTAGATGCATAGGCTACTGGTCTGCCCTCTTGAAGTATAACTGTGCCTAGGCCAAATTTTGAAGCATCACAAGAAAGAATAATTTATTTGTTCATATCATAGTATCTTAATGTAGATGGGGTTGCAATTGTCTGCTTAAGGTCTTCAAATGCCTTCTGATGATATTCCAGCCATGACCATGCAACATTTTTGCATGTTAGCTCTTTTAAAGATGCTGTCAACAAACTGATGTCTGGTATAGATTTGCCTAAATAGTTGAGCATGCCCAGAAAATGATGTAGACTTTGTACATTGTCTGGAGCTGACATTTCTAGAATAGTTACTTGCTTTCTCAAGTCAGGTCTCATGCCTGTACTTGTAAACAAATAACCTATGTACATAACTTCTGGATGCCTGAATTTGCACTTCAGAGGACTGAGCTTTAATTTCACTTCACATGTTCTCTCTAGAACTTTCTTGAGGTTTCTGTCATGCTCTGCTTCACCATTGCCTCCAACCAATAGATCATCTACCATTATGGCACAAGGATAACCCCCCAAAAAAGTTGTTCCATCGCATGCTGAAAAACTTCACTTGCAGAATTTATTCCAAATGGCATCCTTAGGAATCTGTTTCTTCCAAACAGAATACCAAAAGTAGTTAGAAATGAGGATTTGTGATCAAGCAACACCTGCCAAAATGAACTCTTTGCATCCAAAACAGAAAATACAGTGGCATTCGGTATTAGAACTGTAACTTCTTCGATTTTGTGCACTGAATAATATGGCCTCTTTAATGTTTTGTTCAAATCTCTTGGGTCAATGCATATTCTGATTTCATCAAGACTTTTTTATGAGCGGCTACCATGGACGACACCAATTCAGTTGGTTCTGTGACTGGACAAATCACACCTTGCGGCACCATTTTATCCATCTCAGCTTTAACTTTATCTTGCATAGCTATCAGAACTCTTTTTGCTGGTCTGATTACTGGAGTGACCTCTGGATCTAAACTCATGGAATACACAACTGGAAGTTTGCCCAATTTGTCATTAAAAACATCAGCATACTCTGAGAAATTGGCTTTGGAGAAATTAGAACTCAGAACTGCACTCACGTGATGAACTTCTTTAGCAAAAGAGAGCAGATTCATTCTTAGACTATCTTTGAGACCCAGTACAGATTGCACTAGTCATTGGACTACATAGAATAACAGTTCTCGCCCAGATAACATGAAAGCATCACTGAATCTTTGGTCTGAATTTCTTCACCTTCATAAGCAACAAATTCCGCACTGCTGGTTACATTGCGTTGTTTGTTATTTCTCACTCTTGCAAATGTGTCTGCTGTTATAACATTACACTTTGACCCAGTGTCTACTTTGAGCTCTGTGGATTTTCCATTGATCCGGACAGTACAAAACACTTCACTCTTTGTTAATAAGGTCACTGCATCACCTCTTTCACTAAGTACTGATACACCATCTACATAGAAAGCTGACTGCTTTGGCTCTACTATCAACTTGCTTTTTTGTGCGACCTTTCTTTACAACTGTGTGAGGCTTACTTGATTTACAAAACTTTTGGAAATGGTTCAATTTTTTTACACTTGTGACATTGCTGACCTAATGCTAAGCACTTCTCTCTTTTAGCCTCATGATTTGCACCACAGTTGTGACAGTTAACAATAAAGCTAGATTTAGGTTTTGCTGATTCACGTTTGTACCTCACTGAGATGGCGCTGGAGCTTGCACCTTTCCTGGAACTTTCTAGAATCCTGTAGCTGCCATGTGTTTAGACCTGTTCTTGTTTGTCGTGTGTTGCATACTGTCTACGTCTGCTTTGGAGCCAGCTGAAACTATGCTCTTGTCACTCGCAAGCATACTTGTATGTCTTTCTGTCACCTTATGGATTTGACAAATCTCTATTGCTTTACTCAAAGTTAAATCACTGTCATGAAGTAGAATCTTTCTCACAGCAGCACTATTAATACCACATGCAAGCCTGCCTTTTATCAGCTCATCCTTTAGATCACCAAACCTACACATTTTAGCTCTGTTTCTCAAGTCAGTTATATAAGCTGCAAATGTTTCCCCTGGTTTCTGATCTCGTGTAAAACAAATGCCTCTCTAATGTAATATTTGTCTGGGGGTTGCACATTTCTCTAAACTTGCACTCCAAATACTCATGGTCTTCCCTTGATTCAGCTTGTACAACAATATGGCTGAAAAATTAATTTTTGTTATTGTGATTCTTACTATGGTGCTGCTTACTGTGATGGATCCGAAGTCTTCTTAAGACACTAAGGTCTTGCTGGCTGGATTCTGCTGAAATCAAAGTTTAGTTATCACAGTCTGTTGCCCACAGAAACTTGCAGGGTATACACTGATGCAGCACCAAAACTGTGAGCAGTAACCAATAAATAGAGTTTTATAATAAACCACATGGACTAACGTTGCAGCTTCAGGTACTGTTCTACTTTAATTTTCATATAGTACAGACGATGTGAGAGATATAACATTTACCTCGGGACAAATGTGTCCCTATCAATACCCCTAACATAACTAGATTTAATACAGACTTTATATATATATATATATATATATATATATATATATATATATATATATATTTTTTTTTTTTTTTAGTTAAGCACACACCCTCTTGGTTTTGGAAAGATACTGCCTTGATGACGCAAATGCTGACACATCTGTTCTTGTGCAAATGCTGATAAGTGCAGAAAAGCATATTTTTAAGGAAATGCCTTGTGGATAAACTTTCTTAGAAAAGCATATTTTTAAACTTTCTTAGAAAAGCATATTTTTCAAGGAAATGCCTTGTGGTTAAACACATGTCCTGTTGTCCATTCTTTAAAGAAATCAGATTACTTTTTTTCTGATATATCCTGGTTTTTTTTACATTCTTGCCAAGTCTGTAAGAAGTCAGCTTTCTTGATGTGTGTGTAATACACTCATAAGCAAGTTCCTTATTTTTTTTTAAGCCACAGTCATTTAGTGTGGATGCTGATCACATATTACTAAACTCTGTTTCTGCATTTAAGCAAGCTTTATTTTATACCTTATTTATGTTACATATTTATAACAGAATTACTTTCAACCTTAAAACCTTGTTGAGCATAATCTTACAATTCCCTCTTTTTATTTTTAAAACATACTTAAAACACTTTATACTGATATGTATTTTGATCACATTTTATAGAAAACACATTAAGAAACAAAATCTTTAGTCTTTTTTTGATACACAAGTCAAAATGCAATTTTACATAGTTAATACAATTATATCAAGTATTACTACCAAAACTGAATGGATTTAACAACTTTTTCTTTTGCAGACCATTCTGTGAAAATATTTTATCAGTTATGAGCTGTCTGCTTTAATTTTATTTTTTAACTTGATTAATTTATTGATTTGCAATCACAGAATTTCATTTATGACTTAGAACTCTTTAACTCTTTGCAACTGTTGAATTAACGCTTCACTTTTATTAATATCAAAAGATTAGAGATAGACTAATATCTATAAGAGGCAAAAACTATGTGTTACTGCAAGCATTTATACACTACTGAAAATATACAGTTTCAATGTTATTTTAACCATAACATTGTGGTCATGTCTCTGAACTGCCCATTAACATCTCAGTAAAGTACTGAACTGGGCTTAGATAATAAATATTTGAATGCAATTATTTCAGTATATTTAATACTTGAAGATTTAAAAAAAAACATGATTTATACACTAAAGAATGCTATGTACATAGTAGTCCATTAGCTGTATGAATACAATATTTTAATATAATTTTCCTTCAACTGGGGTAACCAATGCTATTTTACTGATAAAATGATGGTCCAAAAACCAGTAATAAGACTCCAACTTAAAATCAGTAATAATATTACAACTTGACAAATTATTTTTGAACTTATTACGATGTATCTTGTACAGTATGTATTTACACAGACTGTTTGCTATTCATGCATTTCAATCTAGTAGCTGTCCTGGACCCATTTTTTTAAACATGGTTTTTCATACGTATTCATTACTAGACATTTATTTCATTTGCACTGAATTATTTTGTGTTTGTACATACAAAGACTGTAAATTACACTTAGTCCAATCTTACAAATGTAGTAACATTAACATCAAGCAAAATCTTGGAAAATTCTTATATTTCTTTAGAAGTATCTAGTGGAATTGCGACCAGAGGCAACTATGCTTTTTGCATACCAACATTGCCTTGCCAAAAACATATTAAAAATAGTGACCATTCTTGTTTAATTTTTTTACATATCTTTACTCTCACTTGTATTGCTGTAATAAAGCAATTTTAAGCCATCTCTTGTTTTTTAAACCATCTCTTCTATAGCTTTACAGTTTAACAGGTTGCAAATGCAATTTAATATTAATAACTAGCATGATAGCTATTAGCAACTTGCAAAATATCTTATCCTGGCAGGTTTAAGCTGTTTACCAATATTTCTAATGCACTAATACCTGTTTTTCCCTCCCCACTGAAAGAGTATTGTCAAGAAGGAATGAGATATTATTTCTTCTTCTAGGTTTATTTTAGACCCTTTTGCAGTACTGTTCACACAGTCAGTGTAAAACTGAGAAAGTACCCCTCCCCCTGTAGTATTGCACAATTGTTTATTTGCTTTATAATGTATGTCAGCCCAACACTTTGGTTATACATTTGCTTTATTACGTTATTAAACTATAGACCTTTGTCTGATTTGATCATTTTTTGGCTGTTTTCTTTTCTGTTGCCTTTGCTGTCTACTTCTACTAGTAGTTATTTGTACCTTCCTGTATACTTTATTTGAACTGTATGCATACTATAGCCCATTTGTTGGCTACACTTGATGTAACTGAGTTTTTTTATTTTTATCAGTGACATATATGCACAGTTGTGATATTTTATTACATTTACCAAATAATGTTGCATGTGAACATTTTAACAATTATGTTTTAATAACAATAAGTTTTTAGAAAAACTCAAGCCACTTGTTTGGCAATCAGTCTTTTTTTTTATATTATCTGCTCAACATTTCCTGTAACTGAGCTCACATTTCAGTTAACCCTTTTAGCATTTTTTCTTTAATCATCTGTTCGTAAAATGCAGTTATAAAACACTTATTATTATATTTGTGATTTGTATAACTATGCAAACTAACCATTATTTTACAATTAGCTTACATATTTTTTAACTTTTGATTTCAGTATTTTTTAATTTATTTAACTGCTCTGTCATTCATTTTACAAAGAATGTTTGACTAATTCCATCCATGATTTTATTTCTTTTTAAAATTCAGAACTTTAACTGGTGTGGTGTTACTATACAATTATAAAAAATTGTAAATAACAAATAAATGTTAGCTTAACTAACACGTTTATATTTCCATTATTTATATTTGCTGTTGTCTGCCTGTTATTCTTGTGTATTGTATGAAAAGAAAATACATGCATGTCAGTCTTGTTACTTTAAATCTTTATACTTATTAACTATTTTTATTTAATTTTTTTTACACTAGAACTGTTTTGTTTACCTTTTGACTATGCTATGAGAATGGCAGTCATATGATCTACTTTACTGTAGTACTGATAAATATCTTGCTTTAATTGAATTGAAGTTTTAAACATTTGAGAATGATTTGTATTTTACCATCTTACCATGTATGCTTAACCATTTTCAAAACACAAATATATTATAAAATATATCTGTTTTGTACAGATCAGCTGTAGTTTCCTGTTCTTTCCCAATGTGTGGAGGAAGTCAGTCTCTATCAGTTCAGCTAATTTATTTCCTTTATCTTGTAACTGCTGTTTTAAGAGTTTCCTGCAATGTTGCATGGTCTTTCTGACATTCTTTAGTAACCTGTTCTGCTGAATTTAAAACTCCTGTGCACTTTTGGAAAAATGTTTGTATAACTTGTCTAAACTTCCTGAACTCATTGTTCTTTCTCTTAGAAGTTTATTACATTCTTTTGTAACAAAATATACTAGAGGTCCTGCCAGTAACTGATTTGACTCCTGTTGCAACTCTGAGATTAACCTTTCACATGTGGTGACAGTACATATCTGTTTAACATCTGAATCACACAATAAATGTTTGTCACACCCCACATGGTTTTCTTTGAGATTCCAGTCAAATATTGTAATACATTTGCATAATGCCTTACTATCAACCTGCCCTAATAAGGTTTTGCATTTACTAATGTGCTGTGTATACCAACATTGCAATTTACTAAAGCTTGGTTTACTCCTGCACAAATTATGTCTAATAGCGTCCATACTAAAAATGTGACATAGAAAAATGTCTTACCAGTTAGCAAGGAAACAAGTGATCAGGTTGTTGTTGCTGATGGCTGGAAATGTTTCAGAGTCACTTGAGAAGCTGGGGAAACACAACAGACAGCGAACTGCTGTGTATAGTAGATGTCCACCTCTCCTTGAAGAATTAATGGCACTGCGACTTTCCTCCACTGCAGGCTCAATCTGGATTCAGACATCTGAAAAAGCTTTACTGCTGCAAGCTGCATAAACTGGAATACTTCTGTTTAGAAATTATACATACGTACAAATGTTAGTTACTGCAATTTGACTGAAGTGACCTTCTGCAGGGCTTACCCTTCCCTCTGTGTTCGAATGCAAGTAGGCTCGCCATTGAAAAATTAATTTTTGTTATTGTGATTCTTACTATGGTGCTGCTTACTGTGATGGATCCGAAGTCTTCTTAAGACACTAAGGTCTTGCTGGCTTGATTCTGCTGAAATCAAAGTCTAGTTATCACAGTCTGTTGCCCACAGAAAATTGCAGAGTATACACTGATGCAGCACCAAAACTCTGAGCAGTAACAAATAAATAGCATTTTATAATAAACCACACGGACTAACGTTGCAGCTTCAGGTACTGTTCTACTTTACTTCTCATATAGTACAGATGATGTGAGAGATATAACATTTACCTCGGGACAAATGTATCCATATCAATACCCCTAACATAACTGGATTTAATATAGACTTTATATATATATTTTTAGTTAAGCACACACCCTCTTGATTTTGGAAAGATACTGCCTTGATGACACAAATGCTGACAAATCTGTTCTTGTGCAAATGATGATAAGTGCAGAAAAGCAGATTTTTAAGGAAATGCCTTGTGGATAAACTTTCTTAGAAAAGCATATTTTTAAACTTTCTTAGAAAAGCATATTTTTCAAGGAAACACCTTGTGGATAAACACATTTCCTGTTGTCCATTCTTTAAAGAAAGCAGATTAGGTTTTTTCTGATGTGTCCTGTTTTTTTTTACATTTTTGTCAAGTCTGTAAGAAGTCAGCTTTCTTGATGTGTGTGTAATACACTCATAAGCAAGTTCCTTATTTTTTTAAGCCACAGTCATTTAGTATGGATGCTGATTACATATTACTAAACTCTGTTTCTGCATTTAAGCAAGCTTTATTTTATACCTTATTTATGTTACATATTTATAACAGAATTACTTTCAACCTTAAAACCTTGTTGAGCATAATCTTACAATGGCGCTCCACACCTTTTCCTTCATATACTACCGGTGCATACATAAATGATCGCTCTCTTTCCATTGCCTTAGACCCTGCTAGGTTTAGCAAAGTGCATGCCCTGGTGCATGCATTTCTATCTGCATAAGCTGCTTGTATGAAAATTTCATACTCTTGCTCAGATATTCTCCAGTTTGCTGCAATATTATGATCAAACACAAGTGGTAGGTTTTTTTGAAATCCGTCATATTAACATATACCAGGAAAGGGGTTTACTAATAAGCATGAATGTAGCCGCGGTGGTGCAGCAGTAGTATTGTCGCCTCACATCAATAGGTTCTCCCGTTCAATTCTTGGCTGGAGCGCCTTCTGTGTGAAGTCTGCCTGTCCTTCCCATGGTCGAGTGGCGTTCGAAAGACATGTGTGAATGGGCGTGCCTTCATTCAAGGTTGGGCATTGGGCTGGCACCTCGGCACCATAAAACTCTACTGCCGATCATTAGCAGTTCTGCTGTGGTGACCCCTAACTGGGAAAAGCCGAAAGAAGACGAAGAAGAAGATACAAACATACACATATGCATAAGTTTCTGGCATAAACAGAACTTGTCTAATCCCTTCGTGCTCTGAACTTATACTTTCATTGTGCTTGTCGGAATTATGTGAATGAACAAACTTATAGTACTTTTGAATAACTGGACTTTGCAAAATAAACTTTTCAGGCATTTTGATACTTTTGGAATATTATTGGTAAGGGCAGAAATGCTACAGTCATATATCATCACTTACTAAAGTCATCACTTTAAGAAACATTTGAAAACTTTACAATGTGACTAAATAACTCATGAGCACTGTAACATTCTTATAATATCATCTTTTTGCAAGAAAACACCTGTTATCAATGTAAGGAACATGTCAAGCAACTGTACAATGCGAATAAATCAAACATCTGTTGCCCAAAACTCAATAACTTTCGAAGTAATTGTACTTTGCGAATAACTGCATACAACACACTGAAATGTCCCCAAAATGGCAAAACCTTGCTAAGCAACTCTTTACAGTACAAGAAGCACTCTGTAATGGCAATATTTTGCGAATAGACACACCCAGCACAAGAAACCTTTTCTCGAAATAGCTATACTTTGACTGTATTGCACAAAATAGTTGCACTTTGCACAAAATTAATTCTTTGAAATACATACACAGTAGTAAGCACACACTGTAAGCACTTTTACACACTCTGAGATACTTTGTGTAGTTATGCCGTTGATACAATGCAAAGTTGTAGTTATGCCCAAACACAGCACTTTGCAAAATCACATGCAGTTGTCTTGCTTTATTTTTGCTTAATGTGCCCGTTTCTTTTATTATTATTGTATTTGTTTTGCTCGTTTAAGTCCTTTTCATGCCCAACGTACTTTTCTTATGCTCTTTTACTTTAAACAAGCCCAACTTTGCCTTAAACACACTTGTTTTGCTTTAAACATGCTTGTTTTTGCTTTAGTGTTAATCATTTCATCAAATACTTTTATCTTAAATATTTTCTTTAATTAACAAACTTTTCATATTTTCCACTTGCCTGATAATGTGGTTTGTACCCTTGTAATGCCCCTTTTTTGTTTTTCACATCAAGTAAACAATTTGTTATATTTCTCATTACCTTTGATTCTTTCTGGTTATGCTTGTGCTCTTTTCTCTCGGTTTTACCTTCGCTGTCATCTTTGCATCTCATGGCTTCGAAAATTCTTCTCTCTTCCATCCCAGTTCTGACACCATGTTGCTTTCATGTTAGGGCACAAATAAATGAGTCTTCATGGGTTCTGTTCAAGAAGCTTTATTTTATACAAACACATCACTATAGAGGTTTACTGACTATAACTTAAGTAACATATATACAAATTAATAACTGCGATCATGCATGCTCACTCTCTGGCTGCTTCTATAAAATGGCACTAGAGATTGCATGTGTCTGGAAGTTATACTTGCATGTACAACCTTGCATGCTTCTTAAAGATACAGCACACACACACACACACTTTTTACTCTGAGCTACACCTAAAACTAAAACTAACGTCTTTCCGCTTTTCCCGGTTAGGAGTCGCCACAGCGGAACTCCGCTCAGCTAATGATTGGCAGTGGATTTTTACGGTGCCGAGGTGCCAGCCCAATGCCCAACCTTCAAAGAAGGCACACCCATTCATTCACGCACCTACCTGCATGTCTTTAAACTTCACCCGACCGTGGGGAGAACATGCAGACTCCACACGGAAGGTGCTCCAGCCGAGAATCATACTCTGATCTACACCTACTATTTTCTATTTGATTATTTTTGTAGCATGTATTTTACAGTTATGTTTTACAGTTCAATTTTTATTAAATGAACTAAGTGCATAGCATAATTTAGGAAGTGAACCACCCTCCACACTGCAAAGTTTCTTCTTGGTTTGATCTTTAAGAGATTAAATCTGGATGGCTGTAACATAGGTCCTGAGTTAGGAAACTTGACCACTTTAGTGTGAACTTTAGGATTATTTTCACACATCCTAAGTTGGTTAAGCATTATGAAATAGTGAAAACATTTTATCAATCGGACTTTGAGTCGAATAAGGAGGCTATTGAAACTTGGGACTGATATATTTTTGAAAATAAAAATATAATGGAGAACTGGGATGTTTTTTACAATTTTGTTAATAGTTTGATAGACTATCATGTCCTATTTGGAGTGAAAACCCCCTGTAAGAGTATAAAGGGTAATAGGCAGTCCTGGTGGAGTTTGAAATTATCTATGCAAAGAAGGAAAAATTAAGTTTGTGGTGAAGATATGACAGTTCTCCTTTGGTTTCAAACAGGAACAGTTACAATAAATTCAGAAAAATGTACCTCATGACTACTAAAAGAGTAACATCTAATTATGAGGAATACTTAGCAGCTAATCTGAAAGATAATAATAAATGTTTATTTAAACACTTAAGACATTATAGTCTAGATGATTCTTCCAGTATGGCATTGAGAAACGAGTCTCATCAATCACTGACTCAAATATACTACTGAACTTTTTTTGCAGGTTTGTTTAGTAATTACTTCCAAGGGATTTCAGGAAATAATTTACCCATACTAGTTATAGTCACTTGTCCCAATATGAATAAAGAAATTCAGATTCTGTTCTGTTATTTGCCAATGAATTCCAGTTTTCATGAAAATAAAACAGTAATTCCGAACAAATACCTCGTTCAAAAGTACATGTAATCCACAGAAAAAATACAGAATGAGGTAAAACTAATGGGAGTAATCCAGGTTAAAATGCTTTATTAAAGTAACAAATACACATATGTAAGTGCTTTCACAGTATTATCTACTGCTTCATCAAACGTTCTTCTTCCATTTCTCCTTCACATTTAAATAGTGTAACTCATCACTTCCTCAAACAAGCAATTAAGCGCTAATTAACTTAAGTAAAATTAAAATCAAATAAGATCTGCTATGTTGCTTTATATAAAAACATATAAATATATCATATGTGTATATTATATTAAATGGGTGCACATAAGACTTTATCTCCTTAATTTTCTAGCTTTAAGCAAAGGCTTTAAAGGGACCTTGTCATTAAGTCCTTGGCCTGAGTCTGCTCTTAACCTAACTATCCATTTGATCTCATTTACCTCAGTATTATTCTTAATGTCCCCCATCCTGTCATTTGTCTTAGTTCTACCTATAATCATAAATATAAAATTATCTGTATCTTGTGTATTCATAACATGCTTGGCCAATGCATTAGCTGTTAGTCGATGTTTGACATCACGTAGATGTTCTCTAATTCTGTATTTAAATTTTCTATCCGTTTTCCCTACATAAAATCCTTTACATACCTGGCAATGTGCCAGGTATACAACATGCTCAAACTCACACATAACTGCCGTCCTAAACCAAAAGGTCTTATTAAAATCAAGATGGTCAAACTTCCCTGTTGAATCAATATACTTACATTGATTACATTTACTATGGGGTTCTGTATTCCCTTGGATGTTGTCTACTCTATGTGAAACCACTTCTTTTGGATAACATAACATCCTTTTGATATTCCTCATATTCTTATTCAAGAATGTTGGCTTTGACCCCACTATAGTCCTAATCTCTGGATCCACTGTTAAAACTGGCCAGTACCTCCTAAAAATATCCAGTACTGGTCTAACATTATTGGTATACAATACTGGCATTCTGACCACCTTGCCACCCTTATTCCTATCAGTCTTAAATCTGGCTGATGCTTTATCAGAAAAATATGGCCTGGTGACTGTGTCCCTCAATCTTTGCACCTCCTTTAAAATTATGGAGACTTTGTCTTCCTTGTACCCCCTATCCAGTAATCTATTCTCAAATTGTAACAATTCAGACTGATAACCAACATGCTCCGTACTTCATCTAGATAACCTCATATCCTGCCCTTTGACTATGTTATCAAATATGTGCTGGGGTGCATGCTAGTTTTATGCAACAAGCTATTCCTATAGTACTCCTTTCTATGCACACTAGTGTCCACTTTTCCATCCAAGTGCATGATCTTGTATAAGAACATGAGGAATATCATCTTTCTCCATGAAAGTTTGCTACATTTGCAGAGAACTATCATTTCAGACACATCACTAGTAGCCTAAAATTCACCATGGGATCTCTGAATCTAAGCACTATGTCAAGGCAATGACATCTGTACCTAGCACTTTCTGCTTACAGCATGACAACTTTTTTAATACCTTTATTGAATTATCACTTAAGAAATAAGCAAACATATATTTATATAAGAGAAAACCATATTAACAAATTCATAGTTACAAACATTAGACATCAAATACGCTTTTTTGTATAACTATTATCAATCCAATATTACCTAAATTGCTCAGTATCTGCCTTCCCTTAAATCTCATTCCTCCTCCAAAATATTAGTCTGTGTGCATTGTTTCCACATCCTTTCTATGGATTGTGCTCCTACCCTCTTCTAAAAATCTCACTCCCGGTTCTTTTATCTCTGTTACAATATTTAAGAATTCAAATACAATTTGTTTAGTCTTTGATTTCCATTTTCTAGTAATTGCTTTTTTGGCAGCCACCATAATTAAACTTAGCAAGGCCTTACTATATATAGGTAATTCAGATCTTATATCCCAGCTCAAAAAAGAAATTAATTTCTTCAGCTACACCCATTTGCTCACCTGTACTCTGTGTGGATTATTTTGAAGTGTACCAACTCATTATACTCCCAAAATATATTTTCCCAGTTACCTCTTTCTTCCCCATCACATCTCCATCATTTGGCATCTACCTGAGGAAAAAGTCTTTGGAATCTGCTTGTTTATAAAAATACCTAAGCAAACACTTCCAAGCAAAAATCCTAAATCTTCTAGACTTTGTTGCATACTTGGAAGCCATAGGTATGTCATTGCATTATTTCTTTGTAAATTGCTTATCCAGTCTATCTTCTTAATCTTTTCTAACCTCCTCTTATTGATTCATATAGTTATTGTGCAGTATTTTATATGCCCTACTACTTATCCCTTTTTAACAGCAGCTTCTGTTCTAGATTCAACTAAAAACTCTATCAGTGTTGGTCTTTCACTTAGGATCCCCTATTCCTTTCTCTTTGCTTATACTCTGATGGCAATCCTTTATATGGAAGGCATTCTCTAGCATGCAGTCAAACTGCATTCTTTGTCTGTTCCCATTCTATTACCTTTCCCTCTTTAATTATTTTCCAGTATTCCCCAATAAATTCCAGCCCCTCATGCCTATTCTCTCTACCCTAAATATTGTCATCCCTAATGGTAAAATCTCCTTTCTCCATTCCTGTGTTGGCTTAGTTCTTAGAATATGTCTTGCTACTTTATGAATAGAATATTGTCTATGGCTGTTGTTATTCTCCATAAGGATCTGCATCCAAAACCCTCCTTATTTCTTGAATTTCACCAATTCATCATCATCTTTTACTGCTTGTGTTATGTATATGAGCCTTAACTGTGTCACTCTAAAATATCCCTTCAAATCAGTTAATCCTAAATTCCTTGTTCTGTTGGAAGGATCAACTTATCCCACCTGACATTTGCCATCTTCCCCTCCCAGATAAATTCCTTCAACTCTTTATTAACTATTGTCCACAACTTTTTCCCTGGTTGGTAAAAATATGCCTGACCTCTATCTAAAACTAACGGGACTAAAAACATTTTCACTGCTTCTATCTTGCTATCTATATCCATATACAAGAGCTTCCAGTTTCTCAACCCTTGTATTATCTTGTTAGTCTCCTTCCACATATCCTTAGCTGACAGAACAGATTAATTTTAAATCCATATTCTTAAATACTTAATTTTATAATGTCCCCATAAATATGGGTAGTGCTGAACCAATTCATGTGTGACTACATAGTTTATAACTATAACCTTTGTTTTATCTTCATTAATTTTTTATCCCCAAAAGAATTAAAACTGTCTCACATGTTCCACAACACTGAGTTGTTCTTTCCTGTTTTTATCAGGTACAAAATAATATTGTCTGTAAATAAAGGCAACTTTTCTTGATTACCATACCAAGTACATCCTTGAATTTCTGAGTCCTTTATTTTCTTTGCCAGTGACTCTAAATATTGAGCAAATAACAAAGATGAAAGAGGACACCTCTTCCTGGTTCCTCTGTTCAGACACAACTGGTCAGAGAGGAAACCTCCCACTTTAATTTTTGCCTCCAATCCCACATATATCCTCCTAATTAACCTTATTATTGTACCAGGGAATGCAAATGCTTCTATTGCCCAACTCATAAAATCCCATCTTACTCTGGTTAATGTTTCTGCTGCATCAAGACCCACCAACAACAGCAGTATTTTCTTATACTCTGCTTCCCTCTGCATCATCATTGTTCTATTAATGTTGCCAAATGTTTGCCTCCCCTCCACAAAACCACATTGATCCATATCTATCATTTCTGCAACACATTTGCCATTCTTTCAGCTATTATTGATATAAACACTTTATTGTCATGGTTTAAAATTGAAATGGGCCTATATGAAGCTGGGTCTGATGGGTCTTTAAAGTTTTAAGGTATTATAGCCACTACAGCTTTCTACCAGGATGTTCTTGCTTCCCCTCCTTTTAAAATACTGTTAAACAAAATCTTCCAGTTTTTTATCACTTTCTTCCCGCCTAGCTTCCATACTTCTATAAGAATATCATCTATTCCTGGAGACTTTCCTGTAGATTGCTTATATGTTACCATTTTATCTCATCTTCTTGTATCTTAACTGTTAATTGTTGAGCCTCATCTGCTTCTAACCTTGGCATACACAAATCTTCCAGAAATATTTCTACTTTTGCCCTTTCTTTAATTCCACATTTCTCTGCTTTTTGCAAGTTTTTATAAAATTTCCAAATATCTCTAATACCTCTACATGATGTCTGGTTATTTTTATTGCTATAGTCTACCTAAGTTTAGTAACAATCCTTTCACTTTCTTTTGCCTTAGTCATTGTGCTAAAAGTTTGTGTGCTCTGGAGTTGTTATAAAAATGGTTGCTTAACAGCATTCCTTTTAAAAGCATGCATATTATCTAGATACTGCCTTATTTTCTTCTCAGCACTCTGCAGTAGTACCTCTTCTTGTTCTGTAAGATTCCCCATATTCTGCAAAACATTAACCTTTGTCAGCCCCTCTAAATAATTCCTGTTACTTTTTAACCATATATCTTTTTTTATTTCTGCCCTATTTTTAAACTCCACTTCCATTTTTATCCCTCACTAGCTATAATTTCTGAAGAAATTTCTGTCTTCCCTAATAACTCTCAAGTAATTTCCATTACTTATTCCTTAAATTACTCTCTTTTTAACAGCTAGTTGGGGAAGCACCAGTATCTCAATTGTACTTCATTATCCTTCATTTTTGTCTTAGTTGCTATTGGTGAATGACCTGACATTGTTATTGGATGTGTGCCAAAGCTTTCAATTAAATGCATATGTTCCTGTGAAATATAATTTCTGTCTAGTCTAGCCTCATCATTGTAACTTGGAGAATAACATGCAAACTCTCTCTGAGTTCCTGTTACTGAATTCAGATTTTCCATACCAAACATTTTCATAAATTTCTTTCGAAAATTTACCTTCTTTTGTTATATTTACCTCTCTAGGTCCTCCAGATATACAGATACATCCTCATTGTTGCAAATCAAATTCTAGTCCAAAACTATAAGTAATATTCCCTGCTGAAAGCTAATTATTTCTACCCAATTTTTCTTAAACTCCATAATAGCAGTTTTGGATGGAATATAAATAGATGCCAGTGTAATCCTCCTCCCTTGCCAGTAGCCCCTTACTATCACAAATCTACCATTATTATATTTTTCATCTTCTATCACTATTAGAGCTTCTCTAGCAATTTGTCTGAGTACTCCTCTTTTCCTTTTCTATGAACCAAGACGCTCTCCTCCAAAAAAAGGAAGCCAATCTGGTGGTCCCCTACCATAAACAAACTCTACAACAGAAGGAAGAAACGGTTGCAAAAGAGAGTAAAATGCCATGAGTAGAGGAGCTCCCTGGTCAGCCTCAGTAAGAAGCTGAGATCCCTTATAAGATCCTCCAAAGCTAGCTAGATACGAAAACAAAATTGCCACTGATTCTAAAGGCATCCACAAAGCATTCTATAGCTATGTCAAGAATCTAAATGGCAACACCCAGATCTGCTCTAAATTACAACACAACAGCATGACAATTACAGAACCAACTGATATTGCCAACATCCTGGCAGATAGGTTCAGTGATAACTTTACTCCCCTCTCACCCCCTAAAGGGCCCATATCTATACAGGAAGAATATAGAGTCCCTGTAATCACATCTAAGCAGGTAAAAGCTGCACTCTCTAAAACCAAAAACACAGCATCCATGGGACTGGACAACATCCCAGGCTGCGTTTTACATGAACTTCAGAACGAACTGGCTCCCCACCTAAGCACCATGTTCAATCATAGTCTCACATCAGGCTTTGTGCCCACTGAATGGTGCAGAGCAACAGTTATCCCAATCCACAAAGGGGGAGCCATCACTGATCCTGGGAACTATTGCCCTATTAGACTAACGAGCCTGGTCTGCAAGGCCATGGAACTTATCATCATGGAACTCATAAACAAAGACATTGGTAATCTCCAAACTCTGGACCCCACCCAGCTTGGGTTTGTAAAAGGCAGATCATGCCTTCTGAACCTAATCGACTTATTTGAGGCAGTCAACAAAACTGTAGACGAGGGTAAGGTGGTTCACACAGCCTATCTTGACCTCGCCAAGGCTTTTGACACCATCCCACATTCTGGAATTATAGCTAAACTCACTAAAATAGGTATAAATCCCTTTGCTCAACAACACCAACACAGTCCTTAAAATTGTATACAACCATGAAATGAATGGAACACAAACCGCTTAGTAATAATCCTTACTTTATTCTAGCACCTCAGTAAAAAACCCCTTCTTGGAATAACACATTCACCATAAGAATTTCATTTATACTCACCACAAACACTAATTAACACATAATTAATTCATTAGAACACAATTATCTTAAAGAACACTTCTCCAATTTAGTTCACTATTAAAACCTATAGGAACCACTGTATTAAACTTCAGAATATAAATGCATTCTTTATATAAAAGTTTATTTTTCAAAACATCATCACTGATATAAAAACAATTTTTTTCTAAAACACTTCCTTTCAGTAGTGAAAAATCACTATTATGCATCAACATAAAATGAGAAGGAATCACCTTTTCCTGTTTGCAGTTTTTTATATCCCTAATATGTTCCATAAATCTTGTACGGAACATTCTTTTGGTTTCTCCCACATAAAACATGTTACATGGACAATTCAAAATGTATATTACTCCTTTGGATTCACATGTATATCTATCTCTACATGTGAATGGAACATTATTCACCTTTTCAAAACTTCTAACAATATGTGAACAAATGTGACATCTTCCACATTTGAAAGTCCCCATCTGTATTGGGGCTTTCACTAATGTTATATCTGGTAAAGTGAATAACCCATGAACCAACATATATTTTATATTTCTCCCCAGAGCATATGACCACGAGGGCTGTCTTGCTAATATCTTTGTTAGGAAGTTATCTTGTATCAAAAATTTCCAATAGTGTTCCAGCATGTCAATAATTTCTTTGGTTTTAATATTATACATAGGAACAAAATAAATTTGTTGTAACTGTTCTCTATTTGAAATATTTCTTTCACAAATCATATTATTTTTCTCTCTATTTTTGTCCCTTGCATTCCTACCTTTATTAAATACCTTATGTACTGCTTCTTTCACCATAACAGGATTATAACCTCTATTAATAAATATTTTTGCTGATGTGTACTTTATTACACAATTTAGATAACCTTAAAAATTCATTATATGGAAGATCATTCAAAGTATGAGGCGGATGGCAACTGGAAGCATGTAAAAATTGACTACCATCAATACATTTTCTATGTATTCCAGTTATAATTCTGCCATCCTCTTTGCCTCCCAGTTCTAAATCTAACAAACGTACCTTGCTACCTTGTTGTAATCCATCAAAAGACAACTCAAATTGATTATTATGTATATCTTCTAGAAATTGATTTACTTTCTCTGCCCCTCCTTCACAAATAAAAATTAAATTGTCTATATAACAAAAATAATGTTTAACATAAAATTTAACAAACTCTTGTTTAAATAAATAAACTATTTCAAAATATGACATAAATAAATTGGCATACATGGGGGCAAAAGGTGCCCCCCATGGCAGTGCCCTGTTTCTGTCTATAAATCTCATTATTATACAGAAAAAAATTGTTTCATAAACAAAAATACACCATTTCTATTATAAAGGCAGACAAAGGATTATCACCTAGAAAGAATGCAATAGCAGACACACCATCATTATGTTTAATCAATGTGTAAAGACTTTTAACGTCTAACACAATCCAAAACATTTCTTTTTTCCACTAAATATTTTTAATTTTCCTCAAAAAATCAAAACTATCTTGTACATATGATGCTGTTTTCTGTACATACAGAAATAACATTTCATGTAACAAGAGCCCCATATTATGTAGAAAATAATTACATGCCAATACTATTGGTCTTCCTGGAGGCTCTCTCAAATTTTTGTGGATTTTAGGCAAGCAAAATATACGGCCAGATCACTAGCATCACAATTTAGCTTGCCTTCTATATCCTTTTTAGAAAATGAACCAAGACGAACACCCTTCTGTAGTAGCTTTCTATATTTATCCATGGCTTCACTAAAACATTTAATTTCACTATGTTCATAAATTTCTTGTTCACTTAAATGTCCCAAACACATTTTATGATACTGCACAGCACTCATTATTACAATTTTTGTTGCCCTTATCTGCTGGTTTATTTATCAACTCCTTCCTTCCCTGTAATTCTTTTAAAGCCTTCCATTCTTTAAAAGTTAGATTATAACTAATAGAATTTTTGACTTTAGATATCTCTTCACAAATATTCTTGCCCTCAAAATTAACCATTGAATCAAAATGTGATATATTTTGATTCTGGAAAGGAGGCATGAATTTATTTACATTAGGAAGGCTTGAAGTGTTTAATGGACAATATGCATTAACAATTTCAGAATCACTTTCATACATTTGTTCATTTTCTTCATCACAAGAGAAAAAACTTTCATCTGAAAGCTGTTCATTGTCACCTTTTGCTTTATCATCCAAACATATTTTGTTAGAAAAGAAACATTTCAGGTGTAATTTACGTACAAATCTAAAAACTTCCTGTTTAAAAACATGCATGTGTGGTAAAACTTTAGGGATAATCTTTAAACCTAAATTTAAGACTGCAAATTGTTCCTGTGTTAACTCACAAGACGATAAATTCACTACATTGTTTCAAACATCACATACTTTTAAATCATTTATTGCTGTATTTAAATTTCTAACTATTAAATTGTCCATTTCTAAAGTCTCTTTTGCTTGGTACATTGGAATTATACCCATTGCCTCTGCTTCGCTTCTGTCCCTGTCATTGCTGTTCCTCATAGCGACAAAACCAATTTTCATGTTCTTTTGGCTGTTGTGGGCATGGCAAGGGGGGGATAGTTTTCTCCTGAACTCTCATGAATATCACTATAACTTGCTTCATCCTTTGAGGCAAACAAAACTGACAATTTTTTTTGTTGTTTTGACCACCATATTGTCTTCGTGCTTTACCTTTACGTTGACCAGATGACATCATGAAAGCCTGCCCCCTTTCGTAATCACCGTTTCCCAGCAATTTTTTTCTTTTTGTAGTTAATCAACTCAGTCTCCAAAGCACTTAATTTTGCATTTATTATACCAAGAAAATTATCAACATTAACCTTACTCATTGCATTTGAAATTGTATTAGACAAAGTAACCACTTCCTGTTTTAAATTTTTATGTTTCATTTCATCCCTTTCTAATAAAATCTGTAACCATTCCATCACACATTTGCGTGAGGCTGTTATCCAGCAGTTTTTAAACTGTTTATCTGCTGGACAGCTTTCATCAAAGGGAGTGCTTGGATTCTTAACAAAATGGAGCCCCCTTGGTGTGATATCAAGCTCAATATAATGCTGCAAACTTAAGATGTTATAATGTTTATGGGTTTCTTTTTCCAACTTGTCACACTGTTCTCTTTTTTTCTACCGGAATGGTAGTAAACATTTGCCCAACAGTCATAAATGGATTTTCAGTTTGTTTGGCTCTTTACTCAACAAATGTATCAAACAAAAGGTCAGCATTTTTACTCACAGCTCCTTTTTCTTGATTTAAATCAAATGAAGTATGAGCGTTGCCAATGTAGTGTTCCAAAGTTCTTTGAGAACCCGGAAGTGATCCCAATCCACCAACTGCTCCCAGGGATTTATCTCTCAAGAAATGCAGTATGTCCACATTCGGATCTGAAGACATATTCACACTTTGCTCAACAACACCAACACAGTCCTTAAAATTGTATACAACCACGAAACGAATGAAACACAAACCGCTTAGTAATAATCCTTTCTTTATTCTAGCGCCTTGGTAAAAAACACCTTCTTGGAATAACACACTCACCATAAGAATTTCATTTATACTCATCACAAACACTAATTAACACATAATTAATTCATTAGAACACAATTATCTTAAAGAACACTTCTCCAATTTCATTCACTATTAAAACCTATCGGAACCAATGTAAGTATAAATCCCTACATCACAAGATGGGTTGCCAACTGGCTCACTGACAGAACCCACACTGTAAAAGTTGCAGACTCCAAATCTGACTTCAAACCAGTGACAAGTAGAGTACCACAGGGTTCAGTCCTGGGACTTCTCCTGTTTGGTATGTACTTCTCTGAAGTACAGGCTAACATAGAAGACCTCTGGCTAATGAAGTTCGCAGATGACTGCAAACTAGGAGCCATAGTCGAGTCTCCAAATGATGTGTATATTCTACAGAAGGGCCTGATTGAGACAGATGCCTGGTGTCAGAGGCATGAACTCAAGCTCAATGCCAAAAAGTGCATTGTCATCCCCTTTGGTAAAAACTCTGTACCCATGAACTACCACATAAATGGCAGTCTATTTAACATCAAATGTGTGGTAAGAGACCTTGGGACCCAAGTGGACAGTAGTCTATCCTTTGATAATCACATCGCCACAGTAGTCAGGAAATCCTTCTATGTGGCACACCTCATCACAAAAGGGTTCTCATCCAGGGAAAAAAGAGGTCATTGTTCCCCTCTACTCGGCACTCATTAGACCCATTATAGAGTACAATGCCCCTTTTGGAATGTACCTCACAAGACACCTGCAGCAGCTGGAAAGGCCACAGAAGTACCTCACAAAGAGGATTACTGGCCTCAAACAGATGCCCTACACTGACCGTCTCAAAAAAACCCAGCTTTATGCTGTAGCATATCGCCTACTCCAAGGAGATCTCTGCCTAACATATAAAGCTATGTTAAACCCAGAGCTGTTGGACATGCTACACCTTAAGAAATCCCAATCCCCCCGAGGTACATGCTCTAGGGATGTAAACCTTGTTACCACAATAAGCAGGACATGCTGGAGGGATAGATTCCTATCCCAGAGACTTCCTATACTGTGGAACAAAATACCCATCTATGTCAAGCAAAGTTCCTCATTAGCACTCTTCAAGAAAAATCTTGAAGAGTGGATGAGAAATAGGAAATATATCCCAGGGACCAGTTCTGTGGCTCTGCTCAACAGGGGCACAGGAAATTAACTTTCTTGGGTGGTGCAAGTCAGGGAACCTTGTTGGCTAGGCTTACTTAGGCCCTTGGGCCGATAGCCTAGTACCTAGATTCCACAGAAAAGTATAAACATTTTAACCACACACAAGGCAAGGTTGGAGCTGTAGTTCACCAACAGTTTATTGCACCAAAAAATAAAACATAAGTGCTTTTGTTATATAAAATACATAACTTCATCACATAAAAGCCAACATTCAAGTAGGCACATATATATGACTTGCAATATCACATGACAAACACCAATTAATGAATTAAAGCAGCAATGTATAAAAATATATAAAAACAGTTAAAAACACATAACCATTAGTAGATTCCCCAGAACAAAAATATATATATGTATATATGTATCTATTTATGAAAATAATGCATAAATATGGATGTTAAAAAGCACATATTTTAAAACCAACTAAAAATGTAAATATATAAATATGTGTATAAGTCCATTAACACATATTACTACTATATGTATAAATCTATACTATGTCAATTCTGCCTTCATTTTTAACACACATCCTATAGATGCAATTTCATTTAAACCTGGGAACCCCACTGCATCCAGGCACAAAATCCAATACAGCTCATGGTTCTCCAAAAACAATTGCCAGGGACCACCTCTTGTATTCTTTTGCACTTGTTCAATTATAATGAACTTAAAGTGGTGTTCAGGGAATTCCAGAATATGTCTATATAGGGCATTGGTAGTTTTTTTTCCCCCGTATATCGTAATTTTGCTCATAGATACGTTGCTTCAACATCCGCTCTGTCTTGCCAATATAAAAATCAGGACAGGCCTGACACAATGCCCCATATACAACTCCAGAATTATTACAATTGTAATGCCCCTTCACTCTAAAATTAAACCCATTAATAGCAAAGAACTCACCCACATTGATGTATTTACAATGATGGCATCTCCCACATGGATACATGTACCAACTTTTTCTAACAAGTTTTTGATGTTCAAACCTCTTTTCCATACTATAACTGGTTTGTTACTAATTCTAGATTTAATTTCCCCATCTCCCAACAAATCCTTCCAGTTTTTTGCTAGAATCTCCTGGATCGATTTAAAGTCCACAGAGAATCTGGTTATAAAGGACAATTTGAAAATGGTATCAGTAGTAGTTGCTGTACTCCCCTATTTACTAGAATAGTTGAATTACATGCACTTGGGTTATAGTCATGGCCATTTTCATCAAGAATGGGGGAATAGAACCCAGATCTTCTCTTGTCCATTACTTCTCTTTTAATATCTTGCACAAAACCCATGGGGAAATCCCTCTTAATAAACATACTCTCTAAAAGGGCACACTCAGATGAAAATAAACCAAAATCCGACATCATCCTTGCAGCCCTGACAAATTGTCCCTTAACAACCGCTTTCTTTTGGGACAATGGGTGACTACTATCAAAATGAAGGAAGGCATTAGAATAGGTAGGCTTCCTATATATGGTAGAAACAAATCTCCCTTTTATCACATCCTTCTCAAGTTTGACATCAAGATAGCTAATACTCTCCTCACCAATATTATGAGAGAAATGTAAAAAATCGGGTGTATTATTAATATAGTCTAAGAAAATGCCAATACTTTCTCTGTTACATTTCTCTCATAATATTGGTGAGGAGAGGATTAGAGTAAATGGCCATGACTATAATCCAAGTACATGTAATTCAACTATTCTAGTAAATAGGGGGAGTACAGCAACTACTACTGATACCAATTTCAAATTGTCCTTCATAGCCAGATTCTCTGTGGACTTTAAATCAATCCAAGAGATTCTAGCAAAAAATTGGAAGGTTTTGTTGGGAGATGGGGAGATTAGATGTAGAATTAGTAACAAACCAGTTATAGTATGGAAAAGAGGTTTGAACATCAAAAACCCGGTAGAAAAAGTTGGTAAACATGATGATTTAAAACATAGGTACATGTATCCGTGTGGGAGATGCCATCATTGTAAATACATCAATGTGGGTGAGTTCTTTGCTATTAATGGGTTTAATTTTAGAGTGAAGGGGCATTACAATTGTAATAGTTCTGGAGTTGTATATGGGGCATTGTGTCAGGCCTGTCCTGCTTTTTATATTGGCAAGACGGAGCAGTTGTTGAAGCAACGTATCTATGAGCACAATTACGATATGCGGGGGAAAAAACTACCAATGCCCTATATAGACTTATTCTGGAATTCCCTGAACACCACTTTAAGTTCATTATAATTGAACAAGTGCAAAAGAATACAAGAGGTGGTCCCTGGCAATTGTTTTTGGAGAACCGTGAGCTGTATTGGATTTTGTGCCTGGATGCAGTGGGGTTCCCAGGTTTAAATGAAATTGCATCTATAGGATGTTGTTAAAAATGAAGGCAGAATTGACATAGTATAGATTTATACATATAAATATGTGTTAATGGACTTATACACACATATTTATATATTTACATTTTTAGTTGGTTTTAAAATGTGCTTTTTTACATCCATATGTGTGCATTATTTTCATAAACAGATACATATATACATATATTTTTTCTGGGGAATCTACTAATGGTTATATGTGTTTTAACTGTTTTTATATATTTTTATACATTGCTGCTTTAATTCATTAATTGGTGTTTGTCATGTGATATTGCAAGTCATATATATGTGCTTACTTGAATGTTGGCTTTTATCTGATGAAGTTATGTATTTTATATAATGAAAGCACTTATGTTTCCTTTATTTTTTGGTGCAATAAACTGTTGGTGAACTACAGCTTCAACCTAGCCTAATACCTACCTATGAACCTATGAACCTATGATACTCTGCTGAGTAACCCTCCTGAAATCCTTTCTTTATCAAATTCACATTCTCACTTCTTTCCAAATGTGTCTTCTGTAAGATTGCTATTTGCATTTTCTATTTCTTAATATAATTCATTATTCTTTCCTTTTTGTCTATATCTGTGAGGCCATTCACATTCCAAAATAATATCGAAACAGTAGATATTTTGATAGGAAGTTATTTCCACCTATTATATATGATTGTTTTTTTAAATGTCTATTTCCATCTTCTGTGTTACATGCACCAACTAATGTTTGGCAAGTTGATCTTTTTATACAGTTTTTTCTTGACATCTCTATTTGAATCTATGTCACATTTTACAAAACTTTTTATTTTAATGAAAATGTTAAAAAAAACACCCACATAACCCCCACCGATAACCTATTAAAACAAAGATACAAAACTATATACATCTTTTAATAATGAAGTTTAACCTTCTTGATAGGAACAATTGTCTCAAATTGACAGCTGCATACACAGGCATTTCCTAACCTAAAATTAAGGTTATCCATGCTTAGACGCATGTTACAGCCTGTGCTCCTACTTACACTAATTGCTATCTGTTCTTGTATTATCTTTATTCCCATCCCAGATACAGAAAATAGCTTATATGCTTTTAGAAAACATTAACCTTTAGCCTTGAAAAGTGGTCTGACATTTATTGCTTGCCCCTATAGTAAACTTGTCTCCATGAAACCCTAAGTACAAAATGTATAGCTGCCCTCAGCTGCAGACATATCAACTTGCTCTGCACATTTATTTGCTAAAGGAAAACCTTTTATTACATTCAGATTTATCTTTTTTACTTGTCTATACACAAACAATGTTATTAAATTACCCAGACATTTGTCTGTGCAAATGTAAGGGAAAATATCAACTCTGCATATCAACTCTTTGGAACATTGCAAAAGGTTTCACTGGCAAAGTCTGTCTATGATCTTTATTATCAGAAGAATAAAAAGCAGAGTCTCCTGTTTAATGTCTCACTTTTAGTTGGATAAACCTTTATATTTCCTTCATAGCCTGTTCTACATCAAAAAATTACTTTGATCCTCCATGAAAAATTATTCTGAAGACAGCTAGATACTGCAGCTTAGATCTCACACCTGCCTCCTGACATTTCCTGGTTGCTGGGATAAATTTGCTTCTCTTCTGCCTGATGTACAGTGAATAATCATTTTCCACATAAACTCTACTGTCTCCAGTTTTTAATAATTTGCCCTTCTGCTACAGTTTTGTCAGGAGCAAGTCTTTCTGCTGCTATGATTGCATCTTTACTAATATAGGTCTTGGCTGCTTTCTCATGGCCAGGTTTGGAGCATACACACAATATTCCATTTCGGGTCTATATCAGAACATCAAAGTATTAAAACTTTGAATGTTCTGATATCGAACACTATTCAGCGAATGCTAAGAATAGCAAAGCTGCAGAACAGCGAATTCTTTCCTCGGGAAAGAATTCAGTTGGCCGTTTCTGTGGCTTCACTATTCTTAGCGCTGTGGTGGAAAGTTACGGGTTGGGTTCAGGTAAGTGTGCGATTGTTTGTACATTAGGGTTAGGGGCGGGTTAAGTGAGTTAGGGTTAGGGCATGGGTTAGGTGTGTGTGCGATAGTGACAGACTTTAGGGTTGGGGCGGTTTAAGTGAGTTAGGGTTAGGGTGCGGGTTAGATGAGTGTGCGATAGTGATGGACCTTAGGGTTAGGGTTTGGGTTAAGGTAAGTGGGTAGATAGTAGTGTATCTTTACTTTAGTGTAGTGTTAGATGTAGCAATTTAAGTGTATGTGTGTGGTTGCTGTTTGTTTGATGTGCTTGTGCTGTATGTATGTGTTTTGGAGCAGCTAATTTTTTCCATGGGAAAAAATTCGCTGTTCTTAATGTTCGACATTTTCATGTTTAGATGTTTTGGGGCCGATGAAATTGCGTTCTCTATTTTCATCTTTCAATAACGTGATATAAACGCTCCATTTCAATTAGCAAATTCTGCTGTGAAATATCAGTCCAATTGTTTGTGCTTTCATAAAGTTAATATAGCCTATTTCTTCCAGTTTCATTAGTACGGATAAAAAATCTCAGCTTTTCTTTGCATGATCTGTCCTCTAATTCTACCATTTTTTGAAGCATCTCATCTTAAACAGTTTCATACTCAGCCAACATTATCTTCATTTTAACCTTTAATTTTTGCAGTTTTAAAGTTCATCTGAATACCTGTTTAAAGCTTCTGCTGTTTTTATAGCCTTTTATTATTTGAGCTGCTACACATTCCTTCAACATTTATTTTAATCAGTTTTTAACACATTTTATTTATTTTGTTCCTGCAGATTCATGGAAGCCATGTTTTATACTAGCTGGTGCTTGAACTGCTTTTTGCTGAACAGCTTTATGATTTTTCACAGTCAGTGTTTTCCCTTCACCTTTTCTAGATGATTTTTTTTCATGCTAAGTTTCTTCTTTGCTAACATCCAGGCAATGTATTTACTAGCCAGTAACTAAAACTTGCAGTGTTACTGGCCCTTGCCCTGCATTCTCTTATTTTTTTTAACACTGGAAGAGCTGAAATTAAGTTGTTGATCAGTGTGCAGCCATCTTGGAAGTCTGACAGAATGACAACTTTAGTAAAAGAATACAGCCCTGATCAGTATTTGATGGGCTGCAGACTTCATGCCAGATTGTTTCAGCTTCCAAAAGTGAAAGTACCAGAACTAATTGACCATGTGGCTCTTACTGCTGCAGAAGGAGAGAACAGATAGAAAAAGGTTTTGTTCTTCAACAAGAGATATTAAGGAAGGGGCTGTATTCCTTTACATCTAGACATAAATTGTGAATTACCAACGACAAAGTCCAGGGAACTTTTTAAAAACAACCATGCAGAATATTATATTCATAAAATATCAGAAGGCATTCTGCCAATGAGGAATGGAGAAAGAAGATTTATAGCAACATAAATGACTGCTAGCAGAGGTATAGAAAGCAAACAAGAAGGGAATGATGTTTACTGGAGCAAATTAATGAAGGAACCAAGATTGTGGGAGCAAATAACTAAAGGGAGAAAGATAATAGAGTAAGATAAATCTAAGTAGAAGTTTGTCTGCAGAAGAGAGACTACCTTCCCTACTGGGGATTGATAACAAAGTATAGGCAAAGAGAAAGGGACAGAGGATTATTAAACAAAAGAACAACTCTGGTGGAATTTTAAATTGATTAGTAGGTTATATAAAATATTGCATGATAACTCTTAGAATCAATCAGAGGAGCTTAGAAAAGATTGGGAAATGAGCCTGGAAAGGCAATATACATGTAGGAGAACATCTGCACAGCCTCCAAGTATTCCACAAAGTCCAGATGTGTTAGACATTTTGCTTGGAAGTATTGCACAGGCATCTTTATACTCCATGTAGACTTCAGAGAATTTTTACTTGGGCAGATAGCAAATGCTGGAGCTGTGATAAGAAATAGAGAGGTAATTATGAACATGTTTTTTGGGAATGCAAAGGGTTGGCAGATTTTAAAAATTCCCTGCTGAATACGTTGTCAAAAATCTTGGTGGTGCAAATAGTTATAACTAAGGAAATTATTCTTCTGAGCTAGGATACAGGATCTGAATAACCCAGACATAAGGTCTTACAAAGTTTAATGCTATTGTCTTCAAAAAGAATTACTTGAAAATGGAAATCAGAATCTAAATTATCTGTAACTGGAGTATTTAATATTGTAAAGGAGATTAAGGAACTGGAATTGGGATCTTTAGGAAAGGGAAGGAGCAAAATATATAGAAATAAAAGGAATCTGTGGAAACAATACATGTAGAACCGTGTTCATGAGTAGGAGTTAAATCTAATGGAAAGCAGAATTGAGTAATTTATGCAATGTCAGAAAAAATGAAACATTTTGAAAATGTATTCTGCATGAAAATAAGTGAAATGTTAGTATTTTTTTCTTTCTTTTCTAGTACTGTATGTGTATCTATGTCACATTTGTAATGTCATGTTTAATAAAGATACTTGCAAAAGCCCATACAACTGTGGTGTAATTTCTCCATAAACCCGTGTTTCTTTGGTAGAATGGTCTCAAAATATTTTGAGACAGAATACAAAACCTACTCTTTCATTAATGACTCAATGAGACTATAAGCCAGCTCACCTAACCAGCTGGTGGAGACTGCTCTATAATAAGAACTCCATATCAGTCATTTGTACAATTGCCCACTTTCACAAGGACCAGGGTGTTGAAAAGAAGTGATTGAGATTAAAAGAATGGATTTATGAAGTGAATCTAGAATGCTAATAGAAAGTAGTCAGGACACTGTTTCAGTGGTGAGCAAATTAAAAGTCCACAATGTGAAAGAATGGAAATTTCCTCTTCGGTTTTTGAAGTTACAATCTTTGAGTTATGAACTACATGTATAAAATGTTTATGAATATAAAAACCACTAATAATGTCTTGCCTTTTATTTCTAAGGAAAGGATATAGAGTATAATATTTAAATGAGATGATGACTAGGCTAGCATTGAGAAAGGCAAGGCAATCTGGGATCAAGTTTAGGCAGGTTGCTGTTACCACCATCAGCGTATTTGCAAAAATGCTGGTGCCAGGGATAAATCCAGTGAAATAAATAAAATTTAAATACAAAATTCAATGAGGCACTGGAGACCACATATAAGTGGCTCTTCATTAATAAGTTATACAAGTGCTTTCATGCTCTTGGACCTTTTTCAAGTTAAAAAACTTGAATTTATTTATTGTATTTATCAATAAACCAAAATCTCATTTCAGACTGTTTCTCCTGCAAGGTCATTTAGAACTAGTGCTGCTGTTGCTAAGATCACTCAGCACACAAAAACTTTCTTGGGCTACACGCCTTACCCCTTAGTCGAACAGTGCACTGCTTAAGCAGAAGAACCCAGTTCTTTTACGCCATGAATAAGTGTGTTCACACACTTGATGGTCCCAGGCTACTTTTAGGAAATATATTTAGATATGAGGTAAATATTTAATTAATTTCATGTTTGTTTGTTTAATATCTGTCATCAATTGTTAGTATTATTAGGATTTCCACCAGTTGTACTGTAGGTTTCTTGCCTTAGATAAATTACTTGTTTAATCAGCTGTTGTCTCATGCAGGCTTCCTGCCTTTTCAATAGTTACAGCATCTAACATAAAGTGCCCCTGTGACCAACAAATCCACCAGCTTATAATAACTTTAAGTATTTAATTTGTCTGGGTTCTCTCATGGCATTCAAAGGTGTTACATCTGTAGGAGATTAGCCACAGTACTGAAAGGAGGAAAATGAAAGTCTGCCAACATTCTCTGATGTTGGAGAAGCTCCAGTACTTTGAATAGGAGCACTCTACTTCAGCTCCTAATTTTCCCTTAAAAAGAATAACCGCACAGAGAAAGAAAAGAAGGAACAACAGTGAAATGATATAGGCCTCCTTGCTTCTCAGAGAAATTAAAATATTTGGGAACAGACTCCTCTTAAATAAAAAACACAAAAGAAAGAAAGAGAGAATGAGAAGGTGAAATGGCATAGATATCCTCACTCCTCATATTAAAAATCTGAGAAAAAAAAAAAAACAGTTATGGATAGAATTAGGAGTACAGCTCTAAACTCTACTTTCATTGCCAGTGATACTCAGGCCTAGGTTCAGCAGGCTTCTTTTACATGCCTGAGCCTGTGCTCTTTCCAAGTCCTCACCCTTTCTTGTCAGCACTTTTGAAATATACCCCTGTTTTATCTTCACCTGCCAGAAACATTTCCTTTCCATAGGTGATTGAATATGATAAATTGGCTGCTGCAATAAAAAGCTAGAGGCTGATGTTTATCACTGGTATCAGAACTTGCTAGAACTGGCATCATTCTTAGCCACTTTCACCATACAAGCTTCAGATCCCTGATGCCTGTTTGACAGATGTTACTTCTTCTAATATTTGTTCCACAGGGACCAGTCCCACACTATACTACTGACCTTAGTCTGTCTGACATCAACTTTTCCAGTCTCAACACAGCTAATGTCAGTTGGACAGGCATCTACCTCATAAATAATAAGTTGGACAGGCATCTACCTCACAAATAATAGTCTTACTAACATTGGTCTTAGTCTTATGCCCAGCTGCAAGGTGTGGCACTCCACACTTATTTCTACATTGGTACCAATTAGCTCAGATGGCATCAGCAATGTAGTCTGCACTACAGCTTGCATCTGCAGTACAAACTACTGTATTCAACCTGGCTATGAATATTTCTTGGCAGGTTGTTGTATCCCTGCCCCAATCAGCTTCTTGTCATCTACCTTGAGATTTACCCTCTCCAAGTTAGTGGGATGTTCTGAGTCTGTGACAGACAATGCATCTGGTGCTGGGGACTAACTGTCATAAGGCCTGTCTGTCAGCAGGGCCCTCAAAGTCACCTTGTTAAACATAATCTGGGGGGGGGGTCATTGGTGGCCTCAGTGGCCACCTCTCTGAAGAGGACACAGACTATTTTTCTTCAAGTGGTCTGAAGAGATCCCCCTTGGTCACCTGGTATCAGGTGTGAGGGCTGGATGTATCCAAAGTGGGTTCCAGTTAGATACCACAATGGTATCTTGGAACACCTTCTGGTATGGTATTTGAGTCACACAACTGTCCAGCCTCAACCTTTGTGTCTCAAGAGGCAGAGCTTGCCCATGATGTTGGGTGCAGAGATGACTGGGATCTCCAGATATATGGTCAGACAGGCTGCTGTACCCCATGTTATCTCTTATATCTCCCATTTTGATGTTGCCCTTCCTTTTGTGTCATTTCCTATACCCTGATTATAGTCCAACTCTCTCCATCATGAATTATCCCCCCTCTGCATGTGTGTGTTTTTTTGATGTTGTTCCCTACCTTATGATTCTATTCCACCGAGTATGACTATGTGAGTCTATTTTAGATTATTGAATGTCCAAATTGTGAAAACCCATATGGTTGAGACCATATAGTTGATGATTTGGTTGTTTGAACCATTCTGACTGAGAGTGAGGTATAGCAGGGATCAGGTAATTTGCCATTTTCCCATTGTAGTGCAATGCCAGAGTTGGTATAAATAATTAGCAGGGGGTTTGGGGGGGGTGCAGAGGGGGATTGCCTCCCTGCAAAAACATTGTTTGTATTGTTTACAGGTGTTGTTGGGGTTTATGCTGTTTATCAACGAACTGCATTGTCAATCACATGGCCTCGACTATATGGGTTTCGACAATTTGAATGTTTGATAAACTAACATAGACTCATCTATGTCAGTGTTTTATCTTTTTGTCCCCTGCTACCTTCACTACTCTCTCCGTCTGTCCATCCTGTATAAGCTTCTTGTTACCTTCCCCATATATACTTCTTCATGAGATATATGAAATGGGAGCCTGTCCCCCAAAATATGCCTTTCTACTACATCAATCATTATTACAGTCACCCTTATGTGTGTGTGTTCTGCTGCTCACTATACATCCTGTTCTACCTTTACTATTTCTCCCCTTCCTCATCACTTATAGGATGAATTGCATTGGCATTTTGCTGTGCTTGGCGTCTGTGTGGCCTGCTCACAATTTCCAAGTTGACACTATGAGGACTTTGTTGCATGTCTGAGAGTGCATAGCCTTGGACATGCCACTTTACCAGTATTGTCACATGATTAATAGTAGCACAGCCCATACATCTCTACTGTACAGATTTTCGCAGAATGTCCAGATTTATGCCTCAAATATTTGGTTTGTTCCTCATAAAGTCTGAGTTTTCTGGCAAATCATGGAGTATTAAAGTCATTAAGTAATGACATATATTTGTGTTTCAGACTTCATTTCTTTCAGAAATTGCATGCTAACACAAATCCTGTTATTCTAGCAGCTTTCTAAGTTTATAAAAGCAATATTTAAAATGTGCCCTTATTTTTGGGGCTTTGTCCGCCCATTATTTTAGGCTTTGTCCAGATTTCTTGCGTTAAGAGGTTGAGAGGTATGATGCTACAGTTCAGTAATGTGACAACGGCATCAATATACTATGTAGCCTTTTACTTGGAATACCAGCATTGTGCTAGTCCTAGCGCATAGCAGTGCAGCAGTAGTCCATGTTACGCTACAGAATCTTTGTTATTTAGTACTGCACCATAGTGAAATGAATGTTTCTTAATACCCACTCCCCCATGCCTTTACATTTATTCACCAACAAAAAAATAAGAAACGGCCTTGGATTCTTGTAATGTGGAGACAAAGCGACCCATGTATATTTTATTTCATCATAACCATGCAAGGATAGAAATCTATGAGGAAAACCAAATGAAAGGGATAAAAAATTCACTTATCTGTGTCTTAGATAAGTTGTCTATCTGTCCTGAGCACCTCCCATAGTAATCCAGTAAATCAAATAACCTCTGAAGATCCTCCTTTGGGTTATTTAAGTACACAAACCACCATTTCAACTGCATGTCATGAAAGGGTTACTTAGAATGCTGAGTCTTGAGCCACCCCAGACTCTACCACCCAGGAAGTATCAGCTAGCTCTTTAAATAACACATTAGAAAGCAGTGATAATATATTTCTGAGCGATAAGTAATTTAAAGCTGCTACAGTGTTTGTAATGATTGTGAATATATTCCACAGTCATTGCCACTTTAAAATTATTGTACAGTGTTGCCATTTTAAGAGTCTATGTATCCTTTAATGCATTACATTTAGAGCCTATGGAAGTCTGCTGGAGATGAATGATGCATTAACAGTGTTTTTGCTGAGCTGCTATTCCATGCAGACTAAAAGTTACCTGTCTGAATAAAATTATTCTGAATCCTAGCATTTCTATTTGTGCCATCCTGGGTTATTAGAAAACCATTGCTGTGCATCATAAGATGGTGCCAGAACAAGGATCCTTTCAGTGAAGAAAAAAATGAAAAACACCTACACCACCCAGATTGAATTTGTAAAGTTCAAAGATGACAGTTTTTCTGATATTAAGCTATTTTACCTTTCAAAATAATTAGTTACGTGAAATTAAGTTATTTATAACAAAGAACAAAATTGATTTTAAGCTAAATTATAAAATTGAATCTATTCAAGCCAACCCCCTAGTGTAATCTCTTGTCTGGTAAGGTCAGACCACAAAATGTTCTCCTTTGAAGTAAAAATAAAATATGGAACCCTAGCTAACCCTGGAATCTTCAGGAACTATTGCAAGGCTAACTTCCTACTACTAAGTGACAACGTGGCAAAATTTCAAGCCCCCATAAACCCTGAGAACACTGCTGCCTATACAGAACTGTTCACAGGAACCCTGTACAAACATTTTAATAGCTGCATAGAGGCAGCTGTACCCACCAGAAAGAAGTACATAACTAAGTCAAAAAAACAAGCAACCCTGGTGGCATCACAACATCAGTAGGCTGTATAACAGAGGGAAGAATATCTTGTCAAAAATTAGGAGGCTCAGCACCCAGCAGGATAAAACACACTTATCAAACTAAACAAACAAGAGGACAAATAAAGTCTACCAAAGCCAAATTTGAGGAAATTTGGCCTTCCAGGCGAAGGACAACCACAAGGCATTCTTTAGATATGTCCTCAACCTCAAAGGCAATACTCAGTTGTTTGCAGAGCTCATTGTAAATGGAGCCACCAATACTGAGCCAGAAGATATAACAAACCTACTGGACGACAAGTTCAGCTCCAGCTTTACCTCCCCCTCCAACCTTCCCTCAGGAAAAATGAAAATCAAAGTCTAAACCAACTTTACTAGAAGTAGTGAAGATAGTAACAGAGATAAAACAACTGGAATTGGGATCTTTAGAAAAGGGTAGAAGCAAATTACATAGGAAAAAATGGGAACTGTGGGACCAATACATGCAGAGGAGGAATGAGAGTTTAAAATAAGGCAGGATTTGAATGACCTATGTAATGGTTGACTAACAATGACTGGATATGTTAAAAATGATGTATAATGTTTTCAGCTACAGTTGTGTCTGCATGGTTTGGAATGTATAATGTTTGCAACTGAGGCTGTGTCGCTGCGGTTTATTGTCATTTATATAAATGTAACATGGCCTATGTCATACATGATAATGTAATAAGGATGTTTCTTGTTTAAAAGAAAAACAACAAAAAAAACTTCCTTCAGGAAATACCATCAAATATAACTCCTCTGCTATCACTAGGGAACAGGTCCTTAATGTTCTTTCTGAGGCCAATAACACTGCATCAATGGGCCCAGACAATATCCTGGGATGCCTTCTGAATTGCATGAAACATGGACTACCGGGACCTCTGGAATTGCTATTTAACTGCTGCCTTCTTTGTGCCTCATGAATGGAGGACAGCAACAGTCATCCCTCTGAGTGTCCATATACAGACCCTGGAAACTACAGACCCATAAGTCTCACTAGTCTCGTATGCAAAGTCATAGAAATAATTATCAGAGAAATGATTAATAATGACATAGGAAACCTCAGACATTGGACCCAAGCCAATTTGGTTTCATCAGGGGCAGGTCATGCCTGCTCAACCTGCTGGGCTTCTTTGAGAAGGTCACACCAAAGCAACAGATGAGGGCAAAATTGTTCACACTGCCTACCTTGACCTGACCAAGGCATTTGACATAATATCCCACTTGGGCATTGTTGACAACCTTACAAGGTTAGGAACAAGCCATTATGTCACCTGGTGGATAGCCAGCTGGCTCACAGATAGTACCCAGTAAGTTAGAATTGGGGCATCCACCTCTACAAAGAGGCCAGTCACAAGAGAAGTCCCTCAGGGATTGGTCCTGGGGCCGCTCCATTTTGGCATTTACTGATATGAAATCAAGGTCAAAATCAATGGCTTCTGGCTGACTATATTTGCAGATGATTACAAATTAGGAGCTGTCACTGAATTGCTCACTTGTACAAATGTTTTCCAGAAAGAGCTGACACAGACAAACAACTGGTGTTAGAGCCATAAACTAAATCTAAATGCCAAAAAATGCACAATAGTATCCTTCAGGAAGTCATCCACCCCTGGTAGCTATTATATTGACAGCACACCCCCTAAGAGATGCTCCAGTAGCAGGGACTTGGGAACACACATAGACAGTAATCTAGCCTTTGATCATCACTTGTCCACCCTAGTGAGGAAATCTTTCTATGCTGTGCAACTTATAAGCAAAGGTATGGAATCTAGGTCTAAGCAAGTCATTGTTCCACTATATTCAGCATTCATCAGACATATCATTGCATACAATGCCCTCTTTCATATGCTTCTAATCAGGTGTATTCAACAAAGATGTTGCTATCAATATCCAAAACTCTGGGTTACAGCTAAACTAAGAACAATGTTTTGAAAATATTGAGCTCCAGTACTAGTAGAATCATACCAGACAGAATCTAGATCAGAGCAATAGCCAAGTTGCAGAGTCCATTAGGTGTAATTGAGTTAAGACAAGCCCTAGGCTTGATTAACTTCTTTGGCAAGTTCACGCTAGATCTTTTGAGTGTACTAAATCCATTAATTGACTTGTTAAATAGTTAAAGAAAGATATACCCTTTTTATGTGGACATGATAAAGTGCAGGCATTTATCAAAGTACAAGAAATACTAACAACAGCTCCATTGCTAGCATATTATGTCATGAAACAGACGATAGTGAGTGCAGATGCTAGTAGCTATGACCCAAATACAGCATCACTCCAAATGGATGAATGAGTGTTAAGTCAACAAGTATTAGTCTTTTGCTCCAGAATGCTAGCCAATACTGAACATATATATATATATATATATATATATATATATATATAGAGAGAGAGAGATTGTGAAAGATAATGTCTTGCAGAGAGATTCCTCAGATATCTAAAAGGACTCAAGAGCTTCCATCTCCAGAATGATCACAAACCACTAGTTCCACTAATTAATTACCGCTGTCTTGACAAAGTGCCATCCAGATCCAAAAGGCGGTTAATAAGACTGCAAAAGTTTAATTCTAGAGCAATACATGTGAATTCTTTAGGTAGCATGTGATTTCACATGGGACTGGGAAACAGCTAGCTCTTTCAGATATGTTATCGAGAAATGCTATGCATGACCAACCTGTTTCCAAGATAGAAGATGATGCTTCCTCCTTTGTGCAGAGCATAATAAATCCTAGCCAAGTAAGTACAAAGAGATTTGTAAAGCTAAAGCAAGTTACCCAGAATGACTAAGAGTTACAAACTGTTATTTAATATATTCAACCTGGATGGCTAAATTGCTGGGCACAACTGAACATCTCATGCATAAGTACTATACTATCCCAGCACCAGTATCAGACCATGAGGGCTTGTTGTTATATCAAGCAGAATTATAGTTCCCTCATTACAATGAGCTGAAGTCATGCAACAGATATATGAAGGTCATCAAGGTCTCACCAAATGCTGAGGAAGAGCCAACATGTCAGTACAGTGGCTAAACATGAGTCAGAAAATTGTTAATCTAGTGTCCAATAGTTAGTTCCATGTTGTGTGTAAACCATTTCAAAAGAGAAAGCCACTAATGCCAACTCTATTGCCACAAAGTCTTTGGCAATATATAGTTGCTGAGTAGTGTGATTTTGAAAACAAAAATTACCTCTTAGACAATTACTCTCATGATTTAGAAATAATAAATGGTCCAACTCAGCTATCCCACAAATAGTTGCCAAGTTCAAAACTGTGTTCTCAAATGCATTACTGATTTTTGGAGATTTAAAACATGTCAAAAAATATCTTTGCAGTTGTGCATAATGCATATCTATTGACCTGATTACTGACAATGGTACACAATTTATGTCAAATGAGCTCTGCCAGTTAGCTGACAACAACAGCTTTACCCATACTACATCACGTCCTTACTATCCCCAGTGAAATGATGAAGCTGCTAGAGCAGTAGAAACAGATAAAAGAATACTAAGACAGCCAGGTCTTCATAGAGCTTTTATATCATACTGAACTGCATCACACAACACAGCCATGACTAGAGCAGTGCAAAGTGAGCAGCTGTCCTGGGAGCAAACTGTCTGAGGCAAGTTCGTCAGTGGCTGATGGTGTGTAACTGCAGTACTGGCATTTATAAATGAATGCTGATACTGCATTTGTGGCTCAGCCGATGTGCTGAAGCACTTAATGTGAGGTAAGTATGTGTGGCAATAACTATAGCAAGCAGTTGAAGTAGCAGAGGAGAAGAGAGATTTTTTTTTTGATATTCAGCTTTGTGAAAAACTTATTTTTGCTCCTCAACTTTGAATTGAGGGGGTGCCAGTTTGGGGGTCAGCAGTGGGTGCAAAATTAACTAGTATATGGTACTACAGGGGTAAGTTCTTCACAGTTAATGCTTGGAGAACAAATAAGAATAGACATGCCAGTTATTGTCAGAACTTCAGCTTAAGTGTACTCTGTGTGATGCAATGAAGCAAAATGACCAAAGAGCTAAAACTTTGTACAAGAAATTGCATGACAGGTGTCATTCTGCGCATCCACTACATATCATGCATATCCTTCTACCTGGCCAAGATGTACACTTGAAGTTAGAAGGGGAGATAAATCGGTATACGGCAGGTGTTGAAGAAGTACATAATACAAGTGAAATGAGGTCCTACATGGTCCTACATAGTGCAAATTGATAATGGTATCATAGTTAGATGAAAGGCATATCTAAATGATTTGTGAAGAGACTCAGCCTAAAAGCAGTGCCCCAGATAACAAACCTCATGAGTTTAAGCTGAGAATAACCAGGTCAATGTCCAATAGGGCTGGTCCTGTGTCTTCAAATATCCTACCTGAACCAAACATTTGGGACAGAAGCAAAAGTTTTATTCCATTTATCTGTGGCTACAGACCATGTGCTGTTCAAGAAAAACTAAAGGAATTGAGTGTAATTGTTTCTGATCCAAGTCCCTGTTTTGCCTAGTGACTGTAACAAAACTATTGCTGGTTATAGTAGCTTGTTGGGGTTTATATTATATTTTCAAAAGTTTCAAACATCGAACACCATATGGTCGACACCATATGAGCGATGTTTGAAATTTCGAAAATATAATAAAAAATAAAAATAAAAACTATACTTACCTAAATGCTGTAGGCAGGGGGGCAAGCCCCCCTGCCCCCCCCCCACACCCCCACTACTTAAATATTCCTACTCTGAGATCGCACTGCATTGAAGTAAAGGGAAAATATTCCCTATGGCAATTTCCGTGTTACGTACACAAAGTTTTGACCAATTGGGTTCTCTCAATACGCGTTCGCCGTTTACAATTTTTGATCAATTGATAAGAACACGCTTGTTGTATAGTTGTCTTTCCACATTCCAGTTTTATTCCTAATTTTAATTTCTGCACTACACGTGTGAATTTGGAGCCAGGGAGCAGTATGTTGGAGATGAATGAATTGTTAACAGCTTTTTTGATGAGATGTCCTCATATATAGAATAGAATTACTGTTTGAATAAAGTATCTCTATGACGTCCAGATAATATCCCACTGAACTGCCACCAAGTAATGTGATGTCCCTTAGTGTACTGGGTCAGTAACTAAGGAGCTTCAATCCTCACTACTGACTACTCCAGTGTGAGACTGTCACTTAAACAGGAGTAATATTTCACAATTTTCCCCTAAGAGCAGAACAGGAACATGCTCTTTAGCCTGACACAGATTTCCAGCTATGTCCCTTCACGAAAACAATACTGTAATGCTGCCACCAATCAGAGTGTCTTCATGTCTTCTAAAGGGGTGTCCAATTATGAAAATTAAATATTAAAACAAATAATAGCAAATGAATTAATCAGACAGGGTTTTGGCATGGCCCGGGAAGTTATCAAGGCAAGTATAAGCACTCTCAAATTGTTAAAGAAAAATACTGATTGACTAGCCACAATGTAAGTCAATAAAAATATTTAATATTGAGAAAAATTATTAAAATATAAAACAGTAATTTCCAATAAACAAATTCCTTCATGTCTTTCAGCTTCTGACAGTAACACATAGCAACTGTCAACATTTTGATGACATCTTCTGCAGATCAGCTGAATTTGGGACAGTTTGCCTTTAGAATCTTTCATCACAAACATGCGCAGTTAGAAATGTAAAGAACATTGTTTGTGTTTAAACACTCTGTACAAACAGATTATAAATCAACATGCACGAACTTATTTACAATGTCATAGCTAGTCATGATGGCATATAATACACAGGTTAATCTGAGATTATGTACAAAAATACAGCCAGGAAAGCTAGCACAAATAACAGTGTCTAATTTCTTCACATCCCCCCATGACTCAAGTACTAGCCAACAAAGGGGATCCTCCCAAAATCTTCTTATGTTTTTGGAATACCTGTTCACAATCTATGATCCACACTACCTTATCTAGTTTAATTTTCCTAGTTGGGTCAGTAAGGGGTGCAGTCATTGCAACACAACTGAGCACAAATTTTCCACAGTACCCACAAAATGCTCTCACTTTCTTTTTAGTAACAGGAACTGGCTACGTTTGAATAGCTTCCACTTTGACAGGTTCTGGCCTAATTTTACCCCACCCCACTCTGTGTCCTAAGTAAGTGGCTTCTGCCATATCCATCTGACACTTACTGGGTTTAATGATTAGTCCTGCCCTTTTAAACTAGTCTGCAAATGCCCGTAGTACAGTCTTTAATGCAAAGTTTAACCTTTCCACAAGGCCATTAATCTGGGGATAGTAGGGGTGGTCTCTAAATGTTTCACCCTACAATGCCTCCACAAACAAGTCAGCAGGTCTGATGTGAAGTTGGTACCTTGGTCAGTCAGTATCTCCCTTAGAAAACCTACCCTGCTGAAAATTTCTAGCAAACATTTGCCACCTTTTCTATATCAATATTACTTGCAAAAGGAATATTAGGGATTATCGCTAGAAGTGGGAGACGATAGGCTCTAGGCTCTACCAGTTGCTGCATTACCTCACCTTCCAGCTCTCCCTTAGGAGTCCACTCTTTATACAACCAACCTTCCTTCTCTGCCCCAATATCACCTGCACAAGGAATATTAGGGACTATAGCTAGAAGTAACAGATGGTAGACTTTAGGCTCTACCAACTGCTGTACTATTTCACCTTCTAGCCCACCTCCAGGAGTCCACCCTTTATACAACAAACCTTTGTTCTCATATACAGACTCCCCTCTTCCTTGAACCTCATGTGCTTGCTTAGCCATCTCCCTCAAGCTTTGTAATGTAGGGTCCGTAAGTTCAGCCTGTCTCAACTCTACATTTGTGACCCTTCCAAGCTCCCCTTCCACAGGAAGCCTAGCAACATCCAACAGCTGTAACTCACTGTCAATCTGAGTACTATTACTTACCTCCATCCTTGCAATCACCTTGTTCAAGGAAACATCAGTACCTCCCAGCAGCTGTGGCTCACTTTCAGACTTACTGCTACAGGATAGCTCCTTCTCTGAAACAGCCACACCAGTCCAAGCTTCAGGTACGAGATCTGTCTTGGTCACCCCCAGGCTACTGGGCCTACATGTCTTTCTCCAAGCCTATGTATCACTGCATGCACACAAGACACTGCATCATCAAACTCATTCCCTATCAGGACATCTGCAGGAATACCCTCAAACACACCTACCTGCTTGCTTCCTCTTCCACTCTCCAAGTCAAGATGAACCCTAACCAAAGGTATTTGGAATGGTATCCCTCCCAAAGCTCTGACTGGAGTGGTCTGTCCAAGCAAGTACTGCTATTCTCTAACTACTGCAGGCCTCACAATGGTTATATCAGAAGCTGTGTCTCCCTTAGCAGTAACCTGTTTACCATCTATTAAGATAGGATATACATTTTGGTGACAGATTGGCACCCCTGCTGTTTGCAAACAACTTACCACTGACAGTTTACCATCACCACTTGCTGGCTCCCTCATCTTTTGTTTCTCACCTTACCTAGATGGACATTTGACTGCTATGTGGGCCCTCTGGTTACACTTAAAACATTTAATCCCTAACAGTGTACTTGGACTAATAATTTCCCCTGTTACTGGCGTACTTTGTTGGAGTGGTTTAAACTGTACCCCCTGGGTTCCCTTATGTCAATGTACAGCACTGGGTATCCCTTTGTTATGCATTGGTGCTCTACTTGCTAAGTAGAGATCCCCTTTTCTCTCCAACTCCTCCTCAGAGTTACGTTCTCTCATGACCAGATTCTCGTGTCACCAGGCAAAGTACTGAGAGCTTGCTCTCTCACAAAAAAGATCTGACAATCCCTCAAAAGTGGTGACCTGACACCCACTCACCCATCTGTGAAAATAAGTACTTAAATCAGCAATATAATCACATACACTTTCATCTATCTTGCATCTGTGTTCACATTTCTATAAGCTTCAGGTGTTAATTTAAAACTATCTAGAAGACGGTTCTTAACTTTAACATAATTCAAACAATCTACATCAGACAATTTTGACATTGCTTAAACAGCTTTACCATAGAGTAAGGGAGTCAGGAGCCAAACCCAGAGCTCACGGTCAACATCATACTGTCTACATACCCTATCAAATATATGAATAAAACTATCAATGTCATCCCCATCCCTGTATTAGGGAAAATGTTTACTTACCTTTACAGCTTCTTGGGTCTGGTTATTCACTTTCCCATTACCTTCATGACTCTCTCGAAGGGTAAGAAGCTCCACATCATGCTGGTACTGTCTCTCATTTTGCTTGGCTTCTAAATACCTCAGTCTCTCTGCTGATTCCAGTTTAAGACATCTGGCCTGCAGTCACTGGGCTTCCAGTTCATATCGACACTGTTTCTTCTCAGCCTCTAGTTCATATCAGCACTGCTTCTCCCTTTCCTCAGCCTCCTGTCTTTGGACTTCCAGGCACTGATTCCAGTTCAAGACATCTGGCCTCCAGTTCATATTGACACTGCTTCTCCTTAGCCTCCAGGCATCACATTCTCTCCTCAGCCTCCATTTCCAGTCTCCTTTACTCTAGATGGATTCTCAGGTCCTCTGAAGAATAGGTGGACTATCCTGCCTCAGCAGGCTGTACATCCCCAATACCAAACTGGATATCCTCTGAATAACTGGTCTGAGATGAAGCTGCAACTAATGCTGAAATCATTGCTTCCTTAGTCAGGTTGACATGCATCAGTCCTATGGCTTCACACTTCTTGGCCAACTGGTTCTTTGTCAGCTTACTATAGTCTTCTGCTGACATCTTTGCCTGCTATCTCTGACTAACTACCTACAAATAAATAAAACTGTGGTGAACTGAGATTCTGTATTGTTACTTTGTGGCTGTTGAGAGTACACACCCTAATAATAACTACCCACAGGCTACTGAAGTCCAGTTAAAATTCCCACAACACTGGGACCAATTGTGATGTCCAGATAATATTCCACTGAACTGCCACTAAATAATGTGACATCACTTATACCGAGTCAGTAACTAAGGAGCTTCAATCCTCACTACTGACTCCAATGTGAGACTGTCAGTTACACAGGGGCAATATTTCACAATTTTCCCCTAACAGCACAACAGCAACATGCTCTATAGCCTGGAACTGGACTGTATACTTCTGTCTACCTCTAATATAATTCCTTATTACACACTTCAGATCAAAGTATCCGAGTTTAAGACTTCTGATACACTCAGATATAAACTAAATCTTACACATCCAAACACTTCTGGGAAAGCCTGACAGATTTCCAGCTGTGTCTTTTCCCCACAATAATATGATAATGCTGCCACCAATCAGAGTGTCTTCATGCTCTTCTAAAGGGGTGTCTAATTATAAAAATTAAATATTAAAACAAATAGTAGCAAATGACCTAAGCAGCCAGGTTTTCGTAGTGGCTCGGGACATTATCAAGGCAAGTATAAACACTCTCAAATCACTAAAGAAAAACACTGATTGACCAGCCACAATGTAAGTTAATAAAAATATTTAATATTGAGCAAAATGATTAAAAATATAAAACAGTAATTTCCAGTAAACAAGCAGAGCTCAATCACCAGGAAAATGAAATCAGTACTGAAGGACAGAAATCCAACATTTAGAAAAACTCTAACTGATCTAACTGATTAGTTAGAATTTTCCTTTCTGACTAAAGAACACTGTCCCTGATCTAAACTAAATTACAACAACAGAGCAAAGGCAGGCTTACAGTTCTTGGTAAGTCCTTTTGGGTATCCACTGCACAGTACATTTGGCAACTGACAAGTGACAACTGTAACTGACTGCTGAGTGTTAACTGTCTTCAGCAGGATCTTTTGTAGACTAGCCTAACTGTTACAACTATTCTGGATCTAATTTTCATTTCATATTTTGAAAATCAACCAACAGCTGTTTTCTAAAAGTTCCTTCTTATCTTTCAGCTTCTGACAGTAACACATAACAAAAGTCAATATTCTGATGACATTGTCTGCAGATCAGCTGAATCTGAGGCAGTTTGCCTTTAGAATCATTCATCACAAGCATGCCCAGTTAGAAATTTAAAGAACACTGTTCAAGTCTTTAAAACATTCTGTACAAACAGATTATAAATCAACATGTAAGAACTTATTTGCAATTTCATAGCTAGTCATGCTGTCATATAATACACAGGTTAATCCGAAATTATGTATAAAACCTCAGCCAGACACTCTAGCACAAATAACAGTGTCTAATTTCTTCACAATCTCTCAACTACTTAGTGCAAGAAATATGGACAAAGCCAAAAATTATGGGAAGACAAAGGCCTAAAATCAGGGAAAACTTTTAAATATTGCTCTTATAAACCTAGAAAGTTGCTAGAATAATAGGTTTTGCATCAGTAACCATTTTAAACACTTTTATTAAAATATCACATAAAACATAGGCACAGATACATTAATAGAAAAGGAAAAAACATTAACATTTTTCCAGTTACACATATTATAAATTACATATTCTATTTCTTTATAACAAGCATATTTCAATTCAACATCACATAAATCATCCAATTCCTGCCTTCCCTTAAACCTTACTCCTCCTACTCCTGGACATTATTCTGTATTTATTGTTCCCAAAAATTCCATTTATTTCTATGTAATGTGCTCCTTCTAGGGTTGCCACCTTTTGTCATGGCTGAAACTGGGCTAAGGCCACACACCCTTGCAACTCCCATAACTTCACCCATATCCCACCCACTTTCCTCCCATTTCTTGACATCATTGTCATATCAGACAATGGGGAATGCCCTGTCTTTCCGTTTGTGATGCCTTTTTTCCTGAGGATTTGCTATGCTTTTTGTAAAAAAAAGCATAGTAAGTCCACCAATGTAACAAACTCCGATAGCCTGTTTCTTTTTTGTAACAGAATACCAGAGTTTGTACAGTGTTTTTCAGACTACTGGACAATCAGTTTGATTTTCGGATAGTCTGGGGAAAAAACAGATAGGTGGCAATGCTAACTCCTTCCCTTTTCTAAAAATCTTTATTCCAGTTCTTTTATCTCTTTTACAGTATTCAAATACTTCAAATACAGTTGGTTTCATTTTTGTTTTCCATTTTCTAGTAATTGCTTTTTTGGAAGTCAACATAATTAAACTTAATAAGTCTTTACTATGTCTAGGTAATTCAGATCATATGCCCCAGCACAGGATGGATTTTTTTTTAAATCTGCCAACTCATCCCCTAAAAACATGTTCCCAGTTATCTCTTCCTTCTCTATCACACATCCAACATTTGCTACCTGAAAATAAATTCTTTAAGTATGCTTGAGGTATAAAAATACTTATGCAACCACTTCCAGCAAAAATTATAAACATTCTAGACTCTATAGCATATTTGGGAGCCATATATATGTCCTCCCATTGTACCTTTGTAAGTTGCTTTTCCAGTCTGTCTTCCCAATCTTTTCTAACTTTCTCTGATTATTTCTTATACTTATCTAGCAACATTTTATATACCCTACTAATTATGCCTTTTTAACAACAGCTTCTGTTCTAGATTCAACTGAAAACTCTACCAGAGCAAGACTGTTACTTAGGACTTCCCTATCCCTTTTTCCTTGGCAATACTCTGATATCAATCCCTGATATGGAAGGGTCTCTAACCTGCAGTACAAACTTCTTCTTGGCCTCATCCCACTCTATTACCTTTTTTTTTTACCTTTCAGTCTCAAGTTATTTGCTCCCAATATCTTGGTTCCTTTTCCAGTTTTCTCCAATAAATTACAGTTTCATCTTGCCTGTTTTATGCACCCCTACTTATAGTTATTCCTATGGCAAAATCTCCTTTCTCCATTCATGTATCTGCTTAGTTCTTAAAATACTTTCTGCTGCTTTATTATAGTCTGTATGGTGGTTACTATTCTCATTAAGGATCTGCATCCAAAATCCAACTATCTTTTTATTTCTTGAACCCCCCCCCATTCATCATCATCATCATCCATTTCCACTTTGAATACTAACCTTCTGCTTGTGATATGTATATGAGCCTTAACTGCATAGCTCTAAAATATCCTTTCAAATCAGATAATCCTAAACCACCTTGTTTTATTGGGAGGATCAACTTATCCCATATGAATCTTACCATCTTTTCCTCCCAGATAAATTCCTTCATCACTTTAATAGTTATTGTCTACAATATTTCCTCAGGTTGATAGAAATATGCTTGACCTTTATGTAAAACTAAAGGAACTAAAAACATGTTCACTACTTGTTTCTTACTATCCATATCCATAATCAAGAGCTTCCAGTTTCTCAGTTTTTAAATTGTATAGTCTCTACCTATATATCCTTAGCTGCCATAACAGAAGCCTTTTTAATCCATACTTCTAAATACTTTATCTTATCATGTTCACATAAATGTGCATATTGCTGAACCAAGTCATGAGTGGGTACATAATTAATGGCTGTAGCCTTTGTTTGATTTTCATTAATTTTATATCCTGAAAAGACTTGGAACTATTAATATGTTCCACAACAACAAGATGTATTTTACTGGATTTATCAAGTATAAAATAATATCATCTGCAAATAAAGCCAACTTTTTTTGATTACCGTACCAAGTATATCCCTTAATTTGTGAATCCTTTATTGTCTTTGTCAGTGGTTCTAAATATAAATCAAATAACAAAGGGGAAAGAGGACACCCTTGCCTGGTTTCTCTGTTCAAACACAACTTATCGGAGAGGAACCCTCCCACTTTAATTCTTGCCCCCTATCCTTCATATATCCTCTTATTTAACCTTATTATTGTATCAGGGAATCCAAATGCTTCCATTGCCCTACTTATAAAATTACCAGCTTACTTTTTCAACTGCTTTTTCTGCATCAAGACCCAGCAACAACAATGGTATTTTCTTGCAGTCTGCTTCCCTGTGGATCATCACTGTTCTGTTAATGTTGTCACATGTTTGCCTCCCCTCCAAAAAAACACACTGATCTATACCTATTAATTTTGGTAACACCTTTGCCATTTTTAAGCTAGTATAGATGTAAGCACTTTATAATCATGGTTTAAAACTGAAATTGGATGTATGGGTCTTAGTTTGATGGATCCTTACCCTCTTTGGGTAACCACAGCTTTCATCCAAGACGTTAGTCCTTTTCCTCTTTTTAAAATACTGTTAAACAACATAGGTTCATAGGTTGGTACTAGGCTATCGGCCTTAGGGCCTATACAAGTCTAGCCATAACAATTCCCAGGATATTTCTTCCCACAATATTTACTTCCCTGGACCCCTGTCTAGCAGGGTGACTGACGTGATCCCCGAGATGAATTTCCTATCTCCCATCCAATTGTCAAGGTTCCTTTTAAAGAGGGCCAAGGAGGCGCTCTACTTGACATGTATGGGCAGTCTATTCCAGAGTATGGGGAGTCTCTGGGTCAGGATCTTTATCAGTTTCTTCCCTCCTAACTTCCAAACTTCCACAAGAATACCATTTGTTCCTGGAGATGTCCCTGCAGATTTATGATGCATCACCACTTTATCTTTTCTCCTCCTATCTGAACTACTAGTTTTTGAACCTCATCTTCTTCTAATCTTGACATAATTAGGTCTTCCATAAATATTTCCATTTGTGCTCTTTCCTGGTTTCCACATTCTTCTGCTTTATAAAAATGTTCATAACATTTCTGAAATATCTCTAATACCTCTATACGATCTCAACCAATTTTTCTTGTCATAGGCCACTTAAGTTTAGTGTCAACCTTTTGTACTTTGTATTGCCTAAGTCACTGTGTTAAACATTTTTGTGCTCTGTGTGAGGATATTATCTGTGCTAGCATGAGTTTTGTAAATACTTGTAAATAATTGTAAATTACCCTGTGTTATATATGCCAGCATGACTAGATATAATTTTGTAAATATGTTTATGTTTTTTGATTGTTACTTTGATTTATGTAAGATGTTTGAATAAAACAGTGTTCTTCTGGCTGACCAAACATACATTTTTTTTTTTAATTTGAATGTAGATTTTGCCAGTCAGCTTACTTAGATATGATGTCAGTGTGGGTCAGAGCTGAATGAAATAGAATCTCCACAGCAACTGTTTTGTTTACTTTTTAAAGTCTGATATGAGAGAGTAGAATTCTCATAACAGTTTTCTGTGACTTTAAAAAAATCAGCTATAAAAGCAGGCTCTGAGTCAGTTAAATTTTAGCAGTTGTAGTTGTTCAGTTGTTGTTTTGCAGATCAGTAGTTATTGCTCAGAGTTTTCCAGAGCTGTTCAACACAAATAGTAGGAGTTGCTATTCCAGTTACTGAGGACCAGACAACTGCCTGAAGAGTGGGCATAAATTCTTATCTTGCCTGACAGAATTAAGAGTATCATCTTGCCTTGCTGAGTTAATTAGATTAGACATTTGCTTTAGCTAGTTAAGGAACTATGTTAAATGAAGCACTACATGTAAAAATAAAAATGGTAGACACCACCAAATATCTTTAACAATTTAATACTGAAATGCAAAGGTTAAGCACTTTCGACCATGACTCAAAGGCCTTCTTCAGAATAAACACATTTCATTCCCTACACTTTTAAATACTCCCACCAATAAAAAATAACCAATCACATCCTTTCAATGAACTTAACAAACAATAATTGTAATACACTTAAAAAACAATGACAATTGTAACACACTTTAAAAAAAATGTAAAATTTAAAAAGGTCTTATTTGCACTTATAATAGTACATTTGTCTGTATAAAACTGCTTTATAATTTACTCCACTATTCAACTCAGGTGCATTATATGCAATGAGTGAAATTTGCCATTTAAGTTCTCTGTAATCGAATCCCCCCTCCCTATCAGCATTAAATGTAGATTTATGTTGGATTGTATGGCATATGTTTTGAATAATAATTTTTTTTGTTTTTGAGAATGAACATTTTTTGCAAACAAGGGATGTGACCATGGGGGCAAGGATGGCCCCGAATTATGCTAACATTGTTATGGCCTACTGGGAAACCAACATTTTATCCCAGTTAGAGGGTAGAAGTAAGATGTGTTTATATGGGTTCATATTCTAACACCGAACCCTGAAAACAGTGAACGGTGTTTCATTGACACATATTCAGCGAACGCTGAAAATGTCGAAACCACAGAACAGCGATTTCTTTCCTAGGGAAAGAAATTGCTGTTCCAACCCCCCCCCCCAAAAAAAAACATTAAACACTTCCAAACACATACACACATACCCTAACCCTAATTATACCCCAAAAAAACAGTAAACAACTAAATACACATATGCACGTAACCCAACCATACATCTAACAAAAAAAAAAAAACAGTAAACATTTTAAAACATATGCACTTACCTTAACCCGCACCCTAACCTTAAGGTCAGTAACTCTTGCACATTTACATAAACAGTTCCAAACACAAACACACTTACCTTAACCCTAATCCTACCCCCCCAAAACAAAAGTAAACAGCTGAAAACACACACACACGTAACTCAACTATACATCTAATGTAAAATAAAAAACAGTAAACACTTTCATACATATGCACTTAGCTTAACCCGCACCCTAACCCTAAGGTCAGTAACTGTTGCACAATCATGCTTGGGAGCTATACCGGACAAGGGACCACACTACAATCCAGAACAGGCAAAGCAATGAAGCGGTCAAGCGACTTCTTTCCCAGGGAGAGAATTTGCTGAACAGCCCCTTCGCTGTTTTGCCTGTTTGCCCTACATGTGTTGACGAAAATGCATTTGACAAAATGCATTTTCGTCGTTCTAATATGAACCCATTTATATTATTGGTTTATAGATGATTTGTTTTTTGTTTGGAAAGGGACAGCAGGTGAATTGGATAGGTTTGTTGATTGTATGAACCAAAGCACCTCTTTTTTGACTTTTTCTTTTACATGGAGTGTTTCTAGTGTTTGTTTTTTGGACTTAGAAGTCTTTAAAAGAACTGAAACAAGTATTTAAAAGCACTAAGTCATCGAAGTTAGGTTCTGTTATAAGTTACAAAAATGTGGCAAGCAACACTTTGTTGCATTACTCAAGCATGAATCCCACCTATGTCAAGCATAAAATCGTTAAAGTTCAGTTGGAGAGATTAAAAAGGTAAACCACTGACTTTACAGTTTTAGATAAACTTGTAGATGAGTTACATCTCAGGTTCAGGCACAGGGGATACCCACTGAATGTAGTGAGGGAGACACTGATGGGTACAACATCTCATCATGATGCCAAAGTTAACATTCAAACTTCACAAGATTGGTCCACTTCTATGCCTTTGTTGTTTAGTATTGATAGTGAAGCTATCAAGGGAGTCATACAAAACAGTTGGAAGATTTTGGAAGCTAACAGTGGAGTGAGGTCAGTTTTGGGTTCTGCTCCCTCTTATTAACAAAAGAGCAAAAAACTTTAAGGAGTTGTTAGAAGTAAATCACAGTTTAAAGGAAGTTAAAACAAGGGGCACTTTTAAGTGCATGAGTTGTAATTTTTGTAGGTACATAGCAGAAGGTCCACATTTTGAAGTTAGCACCAACAATAGGATTTGGCAGGTTTCAGGAGTGTTGCACTGTGGGTCGATCTTTGTGGTATATTTAGCCAAGTGTTCTGCATGTACATCATTCTACATTGGTAAAACCAATAGGCAGTTGAGAAGAAGAATATATGAACATTTATATGCCATTAAAATAAAACCATGGACAATGCACTTTTCAAACACACCTTGGTATGTCCCAACTATAAAAAAATTATTTTAGTTTGATTGACTATGTGTCTAACAACTTTAATGGTGATATTTATTTATTTATTTACGTTTGTTGACCAGGAGTGTCCGACTGGACATAGGTCCATTTTCAGCGGAGGCCCGGGGAGAAAAGCTCCAAAGTTAAAATATACAGACAGCAGTTACATTGGATTTACATGGGCGGCCACAGTGGTGCAGTGGTTAGCATTGTCACCTCACAGCAAGAGGTTCTCCAGTTCGATCCTTGGCTGGGGTGCCTTCTGTGTGGAGTCTGCATGTCCTCCCTGTGGTCGCATGGGTTTCCTCCGGGTGCTCCGGTTTTCTCTCACATCCCAAAGACATGCTGTAGGTGGATTGGACACTCCAAATTGGCCCTAGGTGTGAGTGTGTGCGTTTGTGTGCCTTCCATGGAAGGTTGGGCATTGAGCTGGCAACTTGACACCGTAAAACTCCACTGCCAATCATGAGTGGCCAGGTGATCCACTGTGGTGACCCCTAACTGGGAAAAAGCCGAAAGAAGAAGAAGTTACATTGGATTTACATAGCGATTAAAAATTTGATTAACTTAGCAATTAATTACAAACATAGTTACAGATGAAGAACATATTACATCAGTAGACAACTAGAATCTTTATCTGTGAAGTACATAACAGACATTAACAATTGTTACAATAAGAAGTTCCTGCTGTATAATAAGTAGTAGGCTTATGAGCATCCGAGCTTGCTATAATCAAGGTATTTAGTGGGGTGGAAAGAAAGGTAGTGTTGGATGGGGTGGGTGATATTAGAGTGGGAGTTGCAAGGGCTTATCCATTATGTTTTTAGGTGCGCTTTTAGTAAAGTTTTGAAGTGGGGGCATGATGGTACGGAGGTAATTGTGGGTGGGAGGGAGTTCCATAATTTGGCTATGGCACAAGAGAATAGTGCTTCACCAGCAGAGTTATTGGCTTTAGTGATCTGCAAGTGATTTTTGTTGCTGGATCTTAGTGGTCTGGTGGTGCGATAGGATTGGAGTAGATTCTGAAGGGATGGGACATTTAGTGGATGGTTTACTAGTTTGTGGGTGAGTGAGAGTTGATACCATTGAAGGAGGTGAGGGAGGTCAAGCCAGCCCAGTTCAGCAAGTGAGAGAGAATGGTGACTATGGTAGGATGCCCCTGTGGCGAATTTGGCAATTTTGTTGTAGCAGGTCTCTAATTTGTTTATATGGCATTGCCTTAAGTTGGTATATATTGGAGAGGCATAAAGTAGGGTGGAGATAAGGTGGGAATTTGCTACTGAAATCTTTGCTGCTTTGGTGAGAAGTTGCTTATTTCTGTATAACGCCCCTAGTTTTTTGTGGACTTTTTTATGGTCATGGATATGTGAATGTCAAATTTTAGTTTATTGTCTATTTCCACTCCTAGCAATTTGGTGTGTCCTGCTGGGTGTATAGTGGTGTTGTCTTTTGCTGTGATGTTAAAGTGAGAGTTGTTTTGAGTATGTTTGGTGGGTTGGAAGATGAGTAGTTTAGTTTTGTTCGGGTTGAGTATTAACTGGGCATCGGATAACCAAGTTTCAACAGAGGAAAAGGCTTCCTGTGTGACTTTTTGTAGTTTGGGTAGGGATTGGGCTGAGCAGATGATGGTTGAGTCATCTGCGTATTGTATGAGTGTGCCATGTTTGGTGGCAGAGGCTAGATTATTGGTGAAAATAGAGAAGAGTAGGGGTCCAAGGATGGATCCTTGGGGAACCCCTATAGAGACAGGTAGTTGGGAAGATATGTCATTCTGCCATACAACGGATTGTTGGCGGTCACACAGGTAACTCTGAAACCAGTTGGTGACTGATTGAGAGAAGGATAGGTTATTGAGGACAGAGATGAGTTGTTTGTGTGGGACCATGTCAAATGCTTTAGATAGGTCTAGAAAAGTAGCAGAGGAGAGGTGGCCATTGTTTTTATGCTGAAGGATAGTGTTAGTAAAGGAGAGTAAGGCAGTGGTGGTGCTATGGTTTGGTCAGAAACCATGCTGAGTATTGGAAAGGAGGCTGTTAGTAAGGAGGTAGTCTGAGACCTGAGAGTGAATGCATCTCTCTAGTATTTTGGAGTGGAGAGAGAATAGCTATGGGGCAGTAATTTCTTAGTTCTGTGGAGGGGAATTATACATTATACTTTCCATAGTGTGGTAACGTAACTTTCTGACAGAGATTGGTTAATCAAGATGGATACTGGGTAGGCCAGAGCATCAGCTGTGATTTGTAGGTATTCACTTGGGAGGTTGTCTGCTGCTAATTTGGTGGGCTTAAGTTTAGTTAAGAGTTTTTTTATGTTGGAGGTAGGTACAGGAGAAAAAGAGAAGGCAGTGGGGAGATTACTAGTTGAAGGTGTGGGTTGGAGGGGAGGGGGGGTTGTGTTGTTTAGCTAGTAATAGTATGGTTTGTGTGACGTGTGTGTTGAATGAGGTAGCAATATTTTCAGAGGAGTGAGGGATGTTAGGAGGATGGGTACTGACTTTACCTGGGTGGAGGATGGAGTTTATGGAGGACCAGAATTGTTTGGGGCTGTGTTCGGAGGAGTCTAGGGCAGACTGGTAGTATTGGAATTTGTCCGTTTTTATTAGCTTTTTGACTCTATTGCGTAACTCTAGGAATTTCTGTCCAGTTGAGGGGGTTTTGGTTTTGCACCAGTGCTCCCAGGCTTTATCCCTGTTTTTTATTTCTGACTTAGCGGTTTTCTGTAGCCATGGGGAGGGTTGTGCTTTGGTTCTGGAAAGTCTTATGGGGGCATGGTAATTAAGGATGCTCAGGAAGGTAGTATTAAAAAATTTAACTGCGTCATCAAGACTGACGTACTTTAGAGGATACCAGTTACATTCTTTGAGGGATGAGATGAATGTGAGTCGGTTAAAGTTTATTTTTTTATGTATTTGATGGTAGATGACAGGTTTAGCTTGGTATAGGTATTTTTTGAGTAGGAATGTTGGGGGAGTGATCACTGAGGCTATCTGATAAGCAGCTTGTTATATATGACTGGGGGCTCTTACTGACTAGTATCCAATCCAGAGTAGTGTGCTTGCCGGAGATTTTATTTATCCTGGTTGGCAACTGGACTAGTTGGGTGAAGCCATGAAGGTTTACATGATGGGTTGGATGGTTGCCAGAACAGGATTGCCAGTCAATATTGAAATCACCTAAAATTATGGTTTCTTGGGGGAGATGATGGGTAGACCAGCTGAAGAGATTTTCTAGTGGAGGGATGTTTTGGCCAGGTGGGAAGTAGCATCCAATTATGTTAATGGTTTTGTTTTGGTTTATTTTGAGGTTGGTATATATTATTTCTTCATTGCCTATTTGTGGAGCTGATGATTTTAAGATCTGGATGTTTAGATGCTGTTTAAATATTATAGCTACACCGCCTCCTTTCTTGTTTAATCAGTCTACTCTTAGTATGCCGTAACTGGTAGGGAGGATTTGCTCACTGGTAATGTGAGGTTTTAGCCAGGTTTCTGTCAGGATGACTATATCTGGGGAGTACAAGTCTATGGTGGCATGGAGTTCATGGACTTTGTTGGATATACTTTTAATATTTAGGCTTAGTAGAAGGAAGTCACTTGGCTTTCTATTAGCTGTGATATGGGAGAAGTTGTGGTTTCTAGTCTGATTATGAGAATTGGGGTTGGAGATGGTAGGGCCAGGGTTGGGGTGGATGTCTCCACTTAGGGCTAGTTTTAATATGCATGAGGTTATTAGTTTTCTCAGTTTTTGAATGTGTTTGTTTATTAGGGAAACTTTATGATTGTAATCTGTGGGTAATACATATGGTGGGAGGGTTACTATGTTAAGTTGTAGGGATGCTTTATGTTTGAGTAATATAGTTGGTAGTATATAGGTTCATAGGTTAGTACTAGGCTAACTGCCCTTGCGAGTCATTGTAAGCCTAGCCAATTATCCCTTGTGAGACTCAAACTCTACACCTTGTGTTTGTAAGGCAAACACCTTAACCATTAGGCCACCCTCCCAACCCTGTGGGGGTGCATAGGGATGGTTCTTGAGTTGGTGGAAGGGGAGCTGAGTGAGGGTGAGACATGAGTGGTGGTGTGAGTAGTAGTACAGTGGTAGTGGCTGAGTGGGGGAATGATGGAGTTTTGGTAGGATGTAAGATATGCAAGGTGCCTGCCACAGGTAATATTTATTAACTTTGGGATTGGCTTAAGGTAATAAACAGGGAAGGTGGGGGGAGAACAAGGGTGTGAGCAGGCAGTTCTTTTGTACTGCTGCTAATGAGCCAAAGCAAAGACAAGTTTGTGTTTAAGAAACAATCAGAATTGATCAAGGACTGCTCTGAAACTGTAAGTCATTTCTTAACCATTTCTCAGGTGGAAAAACAGGACAACCTTGTATCAGTAGGCTACTGTGGCCTCAGTTTAAATTAACAAATACACAGTATTTATCAGTTATGGATAATATTTGCTAACAGAAGAGAATAAGAGTGAAAATGAAAGATGAGTGTGTGTGTGTGTGTGTGTGTGTGTGTGTGGGGGGGGGGGCTGCTTACAAGCCAAAGCAGTGTGCTCTCCAGGGGAAAATGAATATTTGCTCAAACAGGTAGACACATACTCAAAGTTAACTTTAGCTGTTTGCAGACAGTTCAGACCCAGACTGCTTTTTTCTTTAATAATGATAAAGGTGGTACCACAGTTGAATACTTAAGAGTGGTGTTAGGTCTAGAAAAGAAGAGTACAGAGAGAAGTAAGCACTTTTGAGATGGTAAAGATATATTATAAAGATTACAAAAAACAAAATGAGCAAATAGCTACTGCATACAAGAAAATATGTCTTGAATCAACTACTAGTATATGCAGGTACTGAGCCAATTGGAAAAACATCAGTTAGGAGGGACCTCAGCTGACAGTTATGCAGTCACAGATAACAATATAGTGAGCAGCACTCTGTCCTGGGTCTCTAATGTGATTATATCCACCAGTAACAGCACAATTCAAGGTGCAGCTATGCAAATAGACCATACTTTTATACTAAAACAACTTGGTGCAGACAAACAAAATGCTAGCATGCCATAGTAACTTCCAGTAATAAAGCATAAATCATATTAGATGTCTAACGCAATTCAACATAAATAAGCATATACAGTTGTAAAACACTTACTGGAGAGACACTGAGCTCCTCATGGGGCATGTAGTAGAGTGAATTGTGGTTTTAAAAATGGTGACTGCCACAAGTAATATTTATTAACTTTGGGATTGGCTTAAGGTAATAAACAGGGAAGGGGGAGGGGGAGAACAAGGGTGTGAGCAGGCAGTTCTTTTGTACTGCTGCTAATGAGCCAAAGTACAGACAAGTTTGTGTTTAAGAAACAATCAGAATTGATCAAGGACTGCTCTGAAACTGTAAGTAATTTCTTAACCATTTCTCAGGTGGAAAAACAGGATAACTTTGTATCAGTAGGCTACTGTGGTCTCAGTTTAAATTAACAAACACACAGTATTTATCAGTTATGGATAATATTTGCTAACAGAAGGGAATAAGAGAGAAAATGGAAGATGTGTGTGTGTGTGTGTGTGTGTGTGTGTGTGTGTGTGTGTGTGTGTGTGTGTGTGTGTGTGTGTGTGTGTGTGTGGGGGGGGGGGCTGCTTACAAGCCAAGGCAGAGTGCTCTCCAGGGGAAAATGAATATTTGCTCAAACAGGTAGACACATACTCAAAGTTATCTTTAGCTGTTTGCAGACAGTTCAGACCCAGACTGCGCTTTTCTTATAAGAATGATAAAGGTGGTACCACAGTTGAATACTTAAGAGTGGTGTTAGGTTCAAAGTTAACTTTAGCTGTTTACAGAGAATTCAGACCCGGACTGTGCTTTTCTTATAAGAATGATAAAGGAGGTAGGGGGAGGTTATTGGATTACAGAGAACTTAAATGGCAAATTTCACTCAATGCATATAATGCACCTGGGTTGAACAGTGGAGTAAATTATAAAGCAGTTTTATACAGGAAAATGTACTATGATATGTGCAAATAAAACCTTTTTTAAATTTTACATTTTTTTAAAGTGTGTTACAACTGTCATTGTTTTTTTTAAGTATATTACAATTATTGTTTGTTAAGTTCATTGAAAGGATGTGATTGGTTATTTTTTTATTGGTGGGAGTATTTAAAAGTGTAGGGAATGAAATGTCTTTATTCTGAAGAAGGCCTGTGTGTCATGGCCGAAAGCACTAAACCTTTGCATTTCAGTATTAAATTGTTAAAGATATTTGCTGGTGTCTACCTGATTTTTGCTTTTACATGTAGTGCTTCATTTAACAATATGTTTTTATTAAACTACTTAGAGGCATTTGGTATAGTTTGTTTTATTATTATTATTATTATTATTATTATTATTATTATAGTTAAGGAACTATAATTAGATAGCTAGAGTTTTCCTACAGTCAGTGTGAAATCTACCCTACAGTGTTATTTTCATAATTCCTGTGTGTGAAACTCTGTGGTTTATTAGAATCAGCTATTCAATGTTTCCATGTTTTAAATCATTTTATTTATGATTAAATATTTTACTACCGTTTATTGTGATTGGTTATTTAGAAAGTACTTTTAGTAACCTGAGAGTGTTTATGCTTATTGTGATAACATCTGGGCTACTCTGAAAAGCCTTACTGCTTGGATTACATGCTACCATTTATATCAATATTTATTTTACCTAATATAATTGAACACCCCTTTTGAAGGGTATTGTGGTATTTGACTGGTAGCACCATTACCTTGTAATTTGGGAAAGAGGAAATAGCAGGTAAATCTGTGCCAGTCTTTACCAAAAGTATTTGTATGTGTGAATATCAAATATTTACGAGTGAGTATGTAAAATACCTAGAACTGGGACACAGTACTCTGCAGTGGTTAGTTTGAAGACTCATTTGGGGACCTGACGTGAAGCATATAGTCTAGTCCCAGGTTTGAAGCCTGTTCCTGGTGTACTCTTAGGTGAAATTGTGTATTTCTATCCCTGCTTTCAGTGATGCTCCCCTTCTGGAGACAGTAGTGAGAATTGAGTTTCCTTAGTTGCTGCCCTGGTTTAAATGGGGTTGTCATGCTCTGGAGTTATTAGAAAATATTTGTTTAAAAGCAATCTTTCTAAACTCATGCATAGCATCCAAATATTCCATTATTTAATTTTTAGTGTTCTGTAGTTGTTCTTCTTCTTGATTTATGAGATTCCCCTTATTTTGCAATACTTTAAGCTTGGTCAGCCCCTCTAAATAATTCCTATTACTTCTTAACCATACCTCTTCCCCTTTTAATTCTACTCAGTTTATAAACTCCGTCTTTCATTGTATCCCACTCACTAGCTATTCCTTCTGAAGAAATGTTTATCTTCCCTTTTAACTGTCAGATCATTTCTACTATCCATGCTATTGCTAATGGAAAACAAAATAAGCTAATATCTTTGCAGATGCAAGTAGATTAGTATTTTTCATGGCTTTAAACATTTTGTCTTATTTTTTCAAGCCTGTTTGCTTAAAAAAAAAAAAAAAAAAAAAAAACTTGATCAGAGCTTACACCAAGGACATTAATCTAGACATCCACCCTTGTAAAAACAAGGGAAATTATTATCTTAGTTGTACATGTAATCAGTAAACTTTTCCAACCCACCCAGAGACCAGCAGCCCTGATCACAGCATTATATTAACTTAAAACTTGCTTTTGTTCAGCTTTTCTTCTCTTGTTTATACTGTAAAATCTATGCTTCTTACAATTAAAAAGCAGTTGTTTACGTTAATATCTTTAATATATGCAACAGTCACTGAAAACAGTACACCCACACATTTAAAATACACCTGACTGCACACTATACATTGCCTTACAATGTAACATGCAGTTTATATTATAGAATATTCTATACAAAAACTAATAAGAGCAAAACTGTTTTACTTACGGTTACTGTTCTTCTTCCTTTAGTGTTTTTCTAAACATTAAAGACATTATGTGGGGTATATGCTTTGTAGTCCACCCACATGTTTAACAAAATCAGCAAAGGTCCAGTCTTTTCTCAGCCACTTTTATTTGCAAAGTCATATTTCACAAATATGATTGATGCTTTTTAATCTCATATTTACTCCCCAGTGTCAGTGTTGCTGGTCTTCTTTCTGATCTTCTCTCAATACTATACTGTGGTTCAAATCTAAGGTACTCCTAATTCTTTTGGTCAGTTTCCGTGTTTTTTTTTTCTGTCTCTCAAGCATTTTCCTTTGGAACATTGGAGAAGATTTACTTCACTTTACTTTACTTTACTTTACTTTACTGTCAAAAGAATGAGAAGCTGAATCTCCTTCTGCTTGCTGGCTCACTTATTAGATAAACTTTTTATTTCCTCCTTAGCCTGTTCTGCTTCAAAAATGGCTTTGATCCTCCAAGAAAAAAAGACTTTGAAGACAGTTGTATACAGCAGCTTGATCTCAAACCTACCTCTCGACATTCCCTGATTGCAGGGATACATTTGCTTCTGTTCTGCCTGGTGTATAGAGAATAATCATTTTCCACAAACACACTGCTGTCTCCAAGTTTTAATACTTTTCCTACTTCCACAGTTTTGTCAGGATCATTTATTTCAGCTGGTATGATTGCAGCTTTACTAATATAGCTCTTGAATGGATTGCCTTGGCCAGGTTTGGTGCATACACTCGATGTGCCCTTTCAATTACTAAAGCATGCTGTAGAACACCCTTGCAGTTGCTTATTTGTGCTTTCATAAAATTAATAGTCTGTTCCTTCCAGTTTCTATGGTACAGCAGAAAATCCCAGGTTTTCTGTGTGAGCTCTGTCTTCTAACGCTACTAGTTTTTGAAACAGCTCTTCTTGAGAAACCTCATACTCAGCCAACTTGCTCTTTACTTTATCTTCTGAATTTTGCAGTTTTATAAATTCATCTGAATAGCTAGTTAAAGCTTCTTCTGTTTTTCCATCCATTTTTATTTGAGCTGATATGACAACCTCTGAGAATATTTGATTTATTTTTCCTCTAAATTACTGAAAGCCATCTCTTGAACAAAAGCTGAAGCTTGAACTTTTTTTTGCTGAACAGCTGCAGAATATTTCACAGACAATGCTTTCACATAGCGTTTTCTGGTTGATTTTCTTTCAGGTTCTCCTAATGTTTTTCACCAGCATCCAGGCAGTGTACTTTGCTAGCCAGTAACTGATTTTTAATCCAAAAAGAATTTCAATGGCATTCTTTTTTCTCAGTTCTGGTTTTCATACTAGGAGAGCTGAAATTAAACTGTTGATCAACAGGCAGCCATCTTGGAAATCTGTATGCATTTGTTGATAGAAATTAAGTGTGAACAAACATCTATTATTATTTAGTGACTTCAGTCCTCAATGAGTTTCCAGAAAACCACACATTGAATATCATATGAAGAAAGATCTAAACATTCTGTGAAAATCAGTTTAGAGGTATGGCTGCTGAATTGTGGAAGTTCTAAATTTGCCATCCTCAGTTTCTGGATAAGCACTGATGTGCAGCATGGTCACTGTCTCACCACAGCAGACAGTGAGACATGTGCAGTCTACTTTCTGCATATTGCTTTAAGAAGAACAATTAAAGAAAAAACCCAAATAAACAGAAAGCACCTTATCTGTTAACAGGTTTTGTATCATACTTGGCCATGCTCTAACAAAACCAAATTAAAACTAAACTTAACTAAACAGAAACCAAGTCAATCAAATCAAAATTTATTTGGAACTTTTCTACTTGGACTTCTGCTGAAAATGGGCCATTATGTGCCCATTTGGGCCTTCCTGGTAAACAAATATAAATAAATAAAATATGGAAATAAATGGCTACAGAAAAGTATCAGATAATCCCCAGTCTTCAGAAGAAAACATAGGTAATCCTTTTTCATCCAAGTGAGCTGCAATGATATGTAACAAGTAAACCTTAATTTCTGCATTCATCCAAATGGAATGTAGTAACACATAAGCAAACTCTTGTAACTCCATTTATGATGGAGGTGTGGGATAACAACCAAAAATTGTCTTATTTTATTAATATATGTATAGATGCTGTACTAAAAATCATTTGCTGAACTCATAGTGCATTAAAAAAAAGATAAACAGACATTTTACAAGTCCCTCCTTCGTTTCAGACCTGTGTGCCTTAGAGCCAAAAAGTGTCAGTGGATTCCTCTGCATCCACCAGTACAAGGATTGTTTCCAGTTGAAAAAAAAATCACCAAATCAAAGTTAAAATCTTTGTTGCTGAGGTACTCTTTAATGTAGTTACTCACTTCCTTAGATCTTCCTTATCATTTAGACTTGAACAGATAAAGATGCTCTGCCACTGTTGCATTCACAAATGAAAGAGACAGAGAGAAAGACTACAAACTTTTTCCTGGATCAAGAATATTCCATTGTCTTCCCACCCCCATCTGAACCAGCAATAGAGGTTGATCTGATCTATTTGAGCCAGTCTGTTTCTTAATAACTTGCAATGTTTCCACAGAATCCACAAAATATTTAGTCCTGGAGAAGAAAAAAATACTTAAAGTAGTTTGGGTAGAAGAAGTAAAACTATAATTTATTCAGCCTGCATACTCTCATGACTGCCATGAAATTACTTTGCTTTCTGCAGGTTTCTAGGCTAAAATCCAGTTCACAAAAGATCTGTTCTGTACTATACATAAGTGTTTTACCAAATTTCAACAACAAAGAAAACACCAAGGGAAAAGTCACGAAATGGAGTAAGATTTGCCTTGTTGTCTTTGAATTAGCAGAGGATCTCTGGGCAAACATCTTTGTGTAAAAACTATCACAATTTCACTCTCAGGGGGTTTTGATAATTTAGCAGTCAGCTCTATTATGAATTCTATAGGATATCCTACTTCCTCATTCTGAAGAGCATGTATCCTACTAGATCTGTCCTCCATATCTGACAGTGTCTGTTTTAATTGCTTGATTCTAGTCTAGGTATGCACTGCCTTGGACTGTACTTCCTTGTTATCCCACCGCACCGCCATTAAAGCATCCGAATGGTCCATAAACACTGGATCAAGTTCCCTGGTGCAGTATTCAGATTTATTTTGTAAAATTCTTAACGTTTTCAACAGTCTGAAACAGTTTATGCAATATCTTGGAAGAGATGCGTGCACTGCATCTGACTCTGGTGACTGATTGTTCTGAGCCATTTGCTCAGAACACTGTAAACTGGAACACTCTTTAGTCATTTTGATCTTGCCTAATGAATGGTCTGCTGCATGACTCTTAGTTATGTTCATATATTTTTTTGTCGTTTTAACAACCAAAGACATTTATAAATAGCACCATGGGTGCATAAAACATTCAAGTGTGTGTGTGTGTGTGTGTGTGTGTGTGTGTGTGTGTGTGTGTGTGTGTGTGTATATATATATATATATATATATATATATATATATATATATATATTTTTTTTTTTTAATTTATTTGACATTTGTTAACCGGGTTAGTCCAACTAAACAAAAAGGCCCATTTTTAGTGTAGACCCAAGGAGAAAAGCTCCAACATAGCTCATACAATAATCACAAAAATTTGAAATTACAGAGTTACATTCATTACAGTAATTAAAAAACATATACTAAAAAATGGCAATTGTGATGGTGTAAAGACAACAAGAACAATGATAGTAATAAATAAAATGTTACAACATTTTGAAATCAAAACAAGCAAAACAGTCATATGCTAGAAATTTACATTTTACAGTGAGAAAACCTTGAAATGAAAGACTGTAACATGAAGACCTCCTATGAAAGTTTTTAGAAATAAATGGGAAGAGAGATAATACATATTAAATACGAACAACAGAAGGAGTGTTGGGAAAAAAAGAAAGACTAGAGGGGGAAATGAATGGAGGTTGAGGAGGAGAGATACAGGGTTTATGTGGGGTCATGACAAAGGCAAATCCACGAATTGGCTAGATATTTCTTAAGTTCTTTTTTGAAAGTGTTGGGTGAATAATCCTTCTTATGATGGGAGAGAGTTTGTTCCAGTGTTGAGACACTAAGTACTTGTATAATAGTTTTCCTATTGCTCTACTGAGTTTGTATATTTGAAGAAGGTGTTAGTCAGTACTACGGAGTGGGCATGTAGGGGTATAGAAAGATATAGGATTGGCTAGGGACGGGCATTTAATAGGGTTGTTGAGTAAGAAGTGAGTTATATTAAGTTGGGAAAGTAGAAGTTGTTGGGGGAATTCAAGCCACTGTAGTTTTTTAGAGCAAGGCAGTGGTGAGTGTTGTGCTGAAGGTTTGCAGCAAATCTAGTGATTTTATTGTATGTTTGTTCAAGTTTAGTAGTTAAGGATGACTGAAGTTTGGTAATGGTTGGAGCAGCATAGAGTAGACTTGGAAGTAAATAGGCCTGGGCCAGAGACACCCTATATTCCTTTGTGAGGTATTTGCTATTTCTATAGAGGATACCATGTTTTTGATTGTTTTTTTTATTGACTCTTGGACATGGGAGTCAAATTTTAATTCATTGTCTATTATCATTCCGAGTAACTTAGTGTGAGGTTCAAGTGAAAAGTATAATCCAAGGCAGCGAAGAGCAGCAAGAAACAGCGATGAAGCCAAAGGTAATCTCCACAAAAAGTTTATTCAAACACACGACATAAATTTCTCCAAGTCCTTATCTCAAACACACGACATAAATTTCTCCAAATCCTTCTCTCAAGCGCTTTCGCTCAGTGCAATACTGAGCTTTATCAAGATAAAAATGCAGGGCAGAACAACCTTATTTGTAAGTCTCTTAATGAGATCATGTGCTTCATTAATTAAAACCAGTCAAGTTACATAATTGAGGACAATGCCCCTTTTGGGATGTACCTTACCAGACACCTGCAGCAACTGGAAAGACCCCAAAAGTACCTCACCAAGAGGATCAAGGGGCTCAAACAGATGCCGTATGCTGCCCGGTTAAAGAAACTCCAGCTCTACTCAGTGGCATACCGCCTGCTCAGAGGCGATCTGTGCCTGACGTATAAAGCCATATCCAACCCGGAATTAATGGACATGCTGCACCTCAGAAAATCCAAATCCCATAGAGCTACGCGCTCGAGGGACTTGAACCTCAGCACTGAAATAAATAGGACATGCTGGAGGGACAGATTCATAACCCAGAGGCTCCCTTCACTCTGGAATAAAATCCCAGTCCAGATTAGGCAGAGTCCCTCATTGACTCTCTTCAAGAGGAATCTTGATGAGTGGATGGGAGATCGTAGGTTTACCCCGGGTATCACTTCTGTGTCATTGTTAGACAGAGGCACACTATACTAACCTTGAAAAAGGGCATAGCAAAATTAATTTAATATGGGTGGCGAAAGCCATACACACTCTGGCTAGGCTTATAAATGCCCTAGGGCAGATAGCCTAGTATGAACCTATGAACCTATGAACCTATGTTGTATGAAATACATAAAATCCTAAATAAAATACCTTTTGTTAAATATGTTGTAGTTGAAAAATATGTTATTTAAAAGATATGTCATTTGAAAATCACAAAGCATTCGTGTATAAATAAATAAATATTGTTATATGTTAATGTCCCATGAAACCACATTTGTAGTGATTGATTCTTATAACACTGTTTAGTGTGCAATAAATATTACAATGGGGTACCATGAATAAATGATGTGAGTAATAAATAGTAATAGATAAAAATCAAATGTTAAAAATACAAGAATTAAAAATAAAAATAATAATCAAGTATTAAGTGTTCAAACGTTGTTACATAGATTACATTCCCTATACTCAGAATAAATATAAATATAAAATACAAATAATTTGATACAAATAAGTAATGTTGATAATCTCTTACTAAATGCTGTATGCTATAACTTAGCTCTTCTTAGTTTTAAAACACTACTTAAATTTGTGTAGTCATTTAACCCTGGCCATTTAGCTGCATCCAGTCTTAGTTGCCATATAAGCTCCCTATATTCCAATTTAGTCTCCCAGTCACCCCCTCTCTTGTCGGGTGTTATCTGGTCTAACACAATGAACTTGATTTCCATATCTGGGCAGGACAAAGAGTGTTTATAAAAAGCATTGGTCTCTTTTTTCTTGGAAATATCGTAGAAATGCTCATAAATTCTTCTCTTTAGAGTCCTTTCTGTTTTCCCAATATAGAAACTTTGACATTTTATACATGAGCCTAAATATACAACATATTTTGCATTGCAGTTAAAATACCCATTAGACCGGAATAGATATTTCCTAGATGGGATGTATATACTATGATCATTCAACATAGCAGTGCATTGTTTGCACATTCCACATTTATAAGTTCTTTTCTTGGATCTACTACCAGTGGTATTCGTCATTTCTTTTCTTTCAAATAGCTTTCATGTTAGTACCCCTGCGTCTAACAAATGTGGGTTTAGTTGGAACCTTTGTTGAAAAATCATCATGCAATGTAAGAACTGGCCAATACCTTGTTATTGTTTCCTCTATCAGGTCAGAATTGCTGGAAAATGTGTGCATGTAACTAGTTTGTTCTAGCTGCTGGGTGTTCTTATGCAAGTTATCCACTTACAGTAACATGCATCCTAATGTGGGGTTCTACATTTATGATTGTATTATTTAAGGAGGATATGGAGAAGGTAGGTTTGAGGTGTGAGGGAGATTTTGGAAGAAAGAGAGTTTAGTTTTTTTGAATTAAGAATCAACTGGTTTTCAGTAAGCCATGTTTCAACAGAGATAAAAGAGTCTTGGGTAAGAGTGAGAACTTGTGAGATGTCAGAGTAGGAGATGACTGCTGAATCGTTTGCATACTGAATGAAAGGGGAGTGGCAGCATGAGTTATAGAGGTCACTGATGAAAATATTGAATATTTGGGGTCCCAAGATGGAGCCCTGAAGAACGCTGATATGGATAGGGAGGAAGGGGGAGCAGGAGGAATGCCATCTAACTGATTGCCTTCTATTTGAGAGATAACTAGAGAACTATTCAAGGGTGGAGGTTGAGAGATTTAGGTTGGCTAGCTTGGTTAGTAATTTAGAGTGGGATACTGTATTAATGGCTTTTGAAAGGTCTAAGAAGAGACATGATGCAAGTTTATTATTGTCCAGGGCATCAGCTATATTGTTAATGAAAGATAAAAGAGCAGTTGTGGTACTATGATGTGGGTGGGAACTGTGTTGGGTAGGTGTCAGATGTTTTTCTTGGATGAGGTATTTGAGAAACTTGGAATGAATGCATTTTTCAAGGATATTTGAGAGGGGGGAGACGATAGCTATGGGTCCATAGTTGGATGGGTCAGCGGAGTTACCTCCTTTACGGAGTGGTATGACATAGAAGGTTTTCCATATATCAGTGGCTTCACAAATGGATCTATTGATGAGAATTGAGACTGGATAAACAATAGAGTCGGCTGCAAGGTTGAGAAAGGAGGGTGTAGATTATCAGCAGAGGGAGAACAAGGCTTTAGCTTTTGGATGAGGGATTTAATATATGAGGTGAGTATGGGTCTGAGAAAGAAGAGGGTAGGATCCAGAGGTATAGGAGGAGACCGTATTAGTTGAGATGTGGATAGGTTTGGTAAGTTTTTGAATAGTATCAATGAAGTAGTGGTTAAGAAGGGTGGCGGTCTGCTGGGCTGATGAATTAGGGTAGGGATTAGAAGTCTGAGGGTTTCCAAGGTGGAGAATAGAGTTGATGGCTTTCGAGAAAGTTTTGGGATTAGTGCGGTGGCTAGTCTGAGCCGTGAAGTAAAACTTTCTTTTATCATTGAGGATGTGTGTTTTTTTTTTTTTGTCAGGTTTCTGAATTCTTTGAAATTTTGATGGTGTGTGTGTGTGTGTGTGTGTGTGTGTGTGTGTGTGTGTGTGTGTGTGTGTGTGTGTGTGTGTGTGTGTGTGTGTGTGTGTGTGTGTGTGTGTGTGTGTGTGTGTCTATGGTTCCCTATTAGAAGCCTGAAACACTATAAGCCTGAAAGTCAAAATCATGAAAACTATATACTGAAAATGCAAAAAAGTGCAAAATCCTGAAAATCAAAATCCTGAAAACACAAAATGGACATACTGATTGTGGCTTTGCTATTGTTAGCCCTGTGGTGTTAGGTCATGCGTTGGGTCCAGGTAAGTGTGTTGGTTTTATGTTAGGGTTAAGTTAGGTTATAGGCATGTATGCAATAGTGACAAATATTGGGGTTATTAAGTGAGTTATCAGGTGAGTGTGCGATAGTGATGGACCTTAGGGTTAGGGTTAGGGTCAGGGTCAGTTGGTAGATATTAGTGTCTTTATAGTGACATATTAGCATTATTTGTGTTTTCAGGATTTTGACTTTCAGGATTTTGCACGATTTTGCATTTTCAGTCTATAGTTTTCAGGATTTTGACTTTCAGGCTTATAGTGTTTCAGGCTTCTAATATATATATATATATATATATATATATATATATATATATATATATATATATATATACATACAGTAAAGTCTTACTTAACCGGCACCCATAATGATTATTAGATGCTGGTTAAGTGTATGTTCAGGTTGCTTGAGATATGCCTTGAGAATTTTGATTGGCTCGTATACTGGCATACAAGCTAATCAAAAATGCAAAGCAGAACTTCTTCTGTTCAATGTGGAACAGCCCGCTGTTCTGCATTGAACAGATTAGATTCCCCTTTGGGACTTTTGATTTGCTCGTATGCCGACATATGAGACAATCAAAAATCGCAAAGCAGAGCTGTTTCTACTCAACGCAGAACAGTGGGCTTCTTGTGTCTTTCACTGTCCCTGTCTCTTGTCTTGTTTGTCTTGTCTGTCTGCAGTTGCTCCCTCACCTACCCAACTTACTTCCCCCAGACATTCCTATATCCCTTCCCCAACATTCCTCCTCATTTCACCACTTTCCTGTCTTCCCCATTTCTTTTCTTTAAAGAATTATTGAGCAATGGTGCACATCGCATACCAATGCGAAGCAATGGTGAATGGGAGCAATGTAAATAAATGTATTTAAAGTATCATTTACACTTGTAAAATTGCTACTTACACCCATTTTTGAACCCAGTAACATCTGCCTCCAACAGCATTGCATTAACACATGCTGCCACAGACTCATTTAGATAGCAGATGTTTTTTTATACAATCAATAGTAACTGAAACAGTTTAGCAAGGATTTCCCTTTGTACTCCCCTGTGCTTGCTCCCCATATCACTAATGCCATATCTTCCCCATTAGTTGTGTATGAAGCATCATTGCACAATCCCCAGTAATGTTTTATAAAGTATTATTGCACAATACCCATTATAAAACATTAGTATGTGATAGAATGAGATGCAACATCATTAAATGATGCTAATACAAAAGTAGTTCAATTAATTACCTACAGCTGTATTCAGAACCAGTATCATCTGGCCCCAGAAAAGAACATATTACTGCATTATGTGAATTAATACCTGCAGCCAGAGAGTCAGTTAAGTAGTAGGAGTAAGCAACAGCAGTTAAATCTGCCATTTGCCATTCAGTCTCTGAAATACACCTGCTGCACAACTGAGTTTGTAGCAGCATCTGTTAATGTATTGATCCATTCATTTTTGGGGTCAGATGGTACTGGGTTTGAATCCAAGTGTATGTAACAGTTTCATATACTTTTACATGTAAATACAAGTTATAAAGTGTGATAGTTTTTAAGGAGTCTCTAAAATATGGCTAGATCGTACTAGTTTCCAATACCACTGTATCTAACACTTATAAATGCTTTTTGGCTTTGCCATGTGTTAGTACATCATGTGCACCATCACACAATTGCGCTTTAAAGAAAAGAAATGGGAAAGATAGGAAAGTGGTGAAATGGGGAGCAAGCAGGGGGGAGAACAAAGTGAAAGGAGGGCAGGAATGTGCAGGAAGGATGTATGAAAGAACTATCGCTCTCTATTTCTTCAAAAGTAAAACATGTTTAGATGTGCAGAATATTAGCTGAATTTGCAGTGTCATCCCCAGGCAGAGGGATGCTGTATAGCCAATTGGACTGAATCAAGTGTGTCAAGATGACACTTGTGCAAAATGGAGAGCTATGCATGGGATGGCATTTTTTTGGGGACAGATGCCCTTTTTTGACAGAGAAAGGAATGTTGGGGAAGGGACATAGGTATGTTTAGGTCAGGTAGGTTGGGAAGGTGAGGAAGGAATCACAGACAGACAGGACAAACAAGACATGACACAGGGATGATGAAGGACACAAGAGGTGGGGGAACACCATGTTTGGGGTGAGGGTAGGGACATTGAGAACTCATGGACATCAAGCTGGGGGACAGTGAGAATTGAGTCATCACCCACTGGACTGGCATCACTGTCACCTCACTGCGCCAATTGCTGCAGTGTCTGCCTGCATCTCCTCATGATATTCAATACATCAATACAATGATGGAGAGCAGTGTCTCCATCCAGCATAGGTGTGACCCAGCTGTCTGGCACAAAATCCTAAGCACCAACCCTGGTAGTTCATTGCAGGTGATAAAATCACCACCTCTGCCACTGCTCCCAGAGAGAACTGGCCTATCCTGTGAGGCATAACTACCTGAGGAGCCAGGTTGTGTAGGGCCAGCAGAGGGGGTGCTACTAGGTTGCGTCCTAGATGTGCTGGGCCTTGGTGCTATAGCCAGTGGCATGGGGGCAGGTGGCTCCTGTGGGGCAGACCTACCCTGCTGTGCTGTGGGAAAAAACAAAAAATAAAAAAATTAAAAAAAAGAGAGAAGATAAGTGTTGGGGTGAGGGAAAATCAAGGGAGAACATTATCAACTTCATTTGTGACATACAATGTAGTGATACAGTTATTTTACTGTATTCTGTTACTTTTACTTTTAAGACTACCAACTCCTAATAAATACCTTTTTTACTGTTAAGACTACCCAGCTCATAACAGATGACAAAATACTACAGTTTGCAGCAAGAAATCCTTGATGTGTGACTATATTGCACATATGTGTGTTCCAGTTATACTGATTACAGTTTATAGCAGGCCAAAACTTAACAGTATTGTATATTTAGGAAGTGTGGGTTTTGAACCCACAACCTGTGACTGCTCTCTAATACTGAACTGTTATTTTGGCCTACAGACTAATGCCTGCATACTTTCCAGTTACAGTTGAGAGATGAATGCTCAGTTTAATACAACTGTATATAATAAACCAATAAAGCTGTCTTTCATTTTAATGCTAAAATAACAGTAATGTTTGGATGCATATATACCACTTGCTTCTCGCATCCATGCCAGTCTCGTGGCATGGGTTCACTCATTCAGTTCTCGGTCTGTGACGGCTGCAGAAAAACACAGAAAAGAACAGAATACCATTATGAATACTAATCCTGACTCTTACAGTAATCTTTGTAAGTGATACTTATACATCTGTGGGGTGCTCCAGCACTACATTCCTCAATCCAACATTTGAGGATATGACTCTTCCTCATCTGGAGGTCTCTATATTGATTGCTGCATTGTTCACCAGTGCGGGGGATACTGGTAGCACAGGTTAAAGCCTGGGCAAGACTATTCCATGCCTATGACTTGTAATCCAAGCCCTGATAGTTCCTCTGCAAAAGTCTGGGCCCATGTTCATTCATTAGGAGTCCAACAAACACTTTGAATTCCTGGACAGCCCATCTTTGAGCAGAGATTCTCAAAACCTCTCCATGAATGCCTGCCATGCTTACCACAGATCAAGAATAATGCAGAATGATATTTTTCTGCCACACGCAGGCCTCATGCTTACTGAGAGTGTGCACTTTTTTGTTTTGCAACATTTGAAAGTGTTGTTCATGGATTACCATTGCGCAAACACAGTGTTCAAAGGTGCGCACTGCCAGACAACATGTTTGTGCAATGGCCAACAGTCTTAATTGAATGTATCCAGTTTATATTTGTGGCTATCATGGGTCCTATCTACTACCTGGTTGGGTCATTTGACCAGTTTGGGCAAACCAGATGAGCATAGCCAAACATTTTTCTGATAAGCGGTGCATTGTGCAAACAACGGCCTCAAAATAAAAAAAAAAATTAAATTAAAAACTGAAAAAGAATTGAAATTAAGACACTCAATCAACGACATACACCGTAGAAAATGTTAATATACATGAGATATTCTACATAGGTCTGGATCTCAACTCTCACTTCAATGCACCTTTAGAAAATAGGATGGATGCTTCATTCATCTTTGCCACACAAACAGCTTTGCAGCAAAGAAATGAAGTAATTCCTCATACAACCAAGTGCAACTGAATGTACACTGATATCAAGGCATAAACTGTTATTTGTAAATGTTTATATTTTAATATATTTGAATGTAGTGCACTTAGTGATCACACAACCAGTTATGATTATTCCTTGTAAATATACAGCTCTGTCTTGCCTTTCTGTGTTCCTTGGTCATTCATCAGTTATCTGATCAGTACTCAGAGACATGCAGTGTGTAAACCAGTCTATATCATTTACCTTAAAATGTGTGAGGATATTAACTGGGAATACTGTGATATGCAGTTGCCATCAAATGAAGGGCAGTTTGGATGCCACAAAACAAGCATAGACTACTCTTTTGGGGGGGACCAAAGGTGAGTTCCTGTTATGGCACATGCAAGGGTACACTGTTCTTTTGAGGGGTGACCCAAGCTGAGCTACTGTTATGGCACTAACAAGGATATATTGCTCTTGTTTCTCTCCTTGTTTTACATCCTGCTTGTTTGATCTTGTGAGGATTGTGAAGTTAGAAATTGCAATGCGTCTCATTACTTTTTAATTTCTCTCTGTTATGATTTCCCATTACAAATGTATGGTGCTAAACTGAGGGCATGCAGTGATCATCAGTACTTTTAACAAAACAATTGGGTCACTGACCCTAAACCAAAAATTAAAAAGAAAAAAATCCACCGAAACTGTATAGCCGATAACGGTTTAATGCTTACAACTCTGATGATGCCAATGGTTTGTTAACCTCGGCGAAAGCGCTTAGTTGTTCGGTGTAACAGTGTTTTTTATGTGTACCTTGGAGCATTAAACCATTTTCGACTGTACAGTTTTGGTGGATTTTTTTCTTTTTAATCATCAGTACTTTGGAGAGGTATGAATGTGTGAATTTTTGATGTCTGAGGCCTACTACTTACTAATGGACACATACACGTTAAATACCTCTCTGCTGTCACATGTTACATTAATTTCTGTACAAATCACTCACCTTTTACTTGCTTACTGTACCATGTTATGAATTACAAGGACATGCCATAATATTATTATACAATACAATATATGTTCAGGACTTACATTGCAAATACAGTGTTAGTTTAGGGCTGACTGTGATGCAAGCAGTACACAGCCAATACATGGGTAGGTAAAGGGTCTGGCAGTGAGTTGAGGCTGGCAGAGGTCCCAGAGTTCCTGTAGTGTGTCCTTGTCCATCCTGTAGCACTCTACAATGTCCATGTTGTGTATGGTGTGATAAGTTAAAAGTGGCCTGAAATCTTTTCTCTGCCTAAGCCTATTGACAGCAGCAGCAGCAGCAGCAGCAGCATTGCCTGCAGCCTGCAGTATATACAAATGGAGTTAAGCAGCAGCAGCTCCTAACATTCTGTCTGTGTAGACTTTCTGTGTCTATGCTCCACTACTTTTGAAATCCACAGTAAAAATCAGCATGGAGTCTACATGGTTGCTTTATAACTTGTTGAATAGCTCCATCAGAGTGGTTGATTAGCATGCAATTCAGCTGCTTATGCTGTAATTAGCATCTCTGAAACACAGGCCAAGACAGATGCAATCCATTAATAATGTACTCCATTATAAAAAGGCACATCTGTAGCTTACCAAGCTGATGGTGAGGACACTTGCTACATGTTTGCAGGACTTCACAAAACTAAATTTCTTCCAAAGATAACTTTACAGAGAAGTATTGAACTCCAGCAGAAGTGCTCCCATTGTGTTACCTACATAATGCATATGCTGGAATATATTAATGAATAATGTGAAGCAAAGGCTTTTATACTTTTATCAGTATGCATTAGTTAGAAGTGTACTGATGGCATGGCCATGTTTGTCAGGCCATTTCAGAGGTACACATGACTGACAATACATGAAAATAGAATGCTGTGTGACAAATGTGTACAAATGTTTCAGGGTCAGGTCCTTTGAAAGTACTTTTAGCATTTCAGACATGTTTTATTAGCAAAATGGTTCATTTGCCTGTTCTTTTTTGGGTGGCGGAGCAAAGAAGAGTCACTGCTATATCACAAACTAGAATGGACTGTTTTTTGTGGGGGGAGCACAGCTGAGTTACTGCTATGGCACATGCAAGAATATGTTGCTCTTGCTACTCTCTTTGACTTGCATACTGCCTGTTGTTAGTATTTCACACCTGTAGACTGTTTTATGTTTTTCCAGTGGGGTCTACTGACTGCCTACCTTTACTGTTTTATCTGGAAACAGTTACTTTGTAGTTATGTAATACTTATGTGTATTATCATTCTGCTGTCTTTTAGTACACAAACAATGCCAGTGAGGCGGAGACCCACATTCAGTGAAGTGTAAAGCATTATCATTGTTGTTGTCCTCTGTCAACATGGGGCATTTCTACTGGAAGGGGTCAGCCCAATATGCAACAAAGGCTACAATTTTTATTTATTTTACATTTTTTAACCAGGATAGTTCGACTGGGACAGTGCCCATTTTCAGTGGAGGCCCGGGGAGAAAAGCTCCAGCCAAAGCTTGCATACAAAATCATTACATAAAGTAATAGAATTTATAGACAAAAAATGAGTGCTAACCATTTACAGGATAAACATGTAAAAACAAAAATATATATACATAGTATCAAATAGAACAAGACTTTAAACACTTGAATATAGACAAATATATGGTTGAACTTATATATGTGGCGGAACATAACATTAGTTAGGAAATTAAGTAGGGAGAATCACTTAGGCAAAGTAGTGCATAGTTAGTAATACTTCCATGGTGAGATCTGCAGCTAGGAATATAACTACTTATAGAGAAGTAGTGTTGTTAGAAGGGATATGTTAACAAAGTTAGTACATACAACCAAATTGTATAAGTAATGCTAAGTTAATAATAACACAACCAATTATAGTAGCACATTGTTGACAATGTCAGTTCTGTGGACACCCACAGCTGGACATATGCACAGGTGCACCACAGGGCCACTGACATGATTACCACTGCACGGAGGCGAACAACTGCAGTTGCCCGAGACCAAAGGGTAACCAGGGGAAGGCCTGCTACAGAACTACCTCTTACCCCCAATGAAGAGTTTCTGGTGAATATCCTCCAACATGAAAGCTCACAGCAGAGTGGACCACACTATGTCTTTGACGTGGACGCCACTCCTTCTGATTCCCAAGATGAGCTTCCAGGTAGGCTTTGTTATATGACCTGTTGAATACTGTTACATAGTAAAACAATTGAAATAAAAGTTACTTCTGTGTCACATGTCTTTTTTTTTGGGGGGGGGATATTGAAGATTGCTACAGTTATAAGCTTAGTTTGGAGTTGTCAGCCACATTTTTGTTGAAAGTACAGTTAATGCATATATAAGAGGAGTATATGTATTACCCCTGTCTTATTGTTAAATGTGATTATGTTGCCCTTACCTCTTGCTTAACTAATTTCAGGACCATCAAGAATCCAGCAACATAATCCTCCTGCAGATGGCAAGCCAAATAAATTTATGTCAGTACTGCAGATCAATTTAAAGAAATATCATAATGTGTCATTTTAGGTCTGTTGTGTGTATTGCTGTACTGTCTTTAATAGTGGCAGCACTGTTAGATGTTTAGCGTATATTTCACCATAGTAGTGCAGGTATTAATGTATACCTGTGTTTTTTCCTTTTTATCACAGGTGATCATGACAGTGTTTCAGCAGACACTGATGATGATGGTGGCAAAACTGAGGCACAGTTGTGGGTGCAGAGGTTGAATCTGACACAGAGATTAACATCCAGTCACACCCTTCATTTTCTCTGGACACAGCCAGTAGACCTACACCTACCAAGTCCGCTGAGCCCACAGATATTGGACAGGTGGAGGGCAAGGACATTGATCATGGAAGTGTGGCTACTGTGGCTTCAGTGCCTGTTGACCCTGGCCATAGCCAAAGTGTGGGCAAAGTACCATGCAGGGATGTTGACGGGATGCTTGGAGGGGGCCTTCTGTCCCTCTTCCACCTGGTGCAGATGTCTCTTCCTGTGTCACGCAACATATGCTTAGGGGGATCATGGAGGCACAGGAATGTTCAGACAGGTGCTCCAGACAAAAGCTCAGGGTTGTAGATGTGGTACAGGCTGACATGCATGACTGCCACCACAGTGTTGCAGATTCGCTGGATCAGATGAATGACACATTGGAATGGAGGGTGTCCATGATGGACTGAGGGGTGTCTGTCATGGAACAGGTAGTGTCTATGATGGATTGTCTGCTGGGAGGGGAACAGCATCCTTGTGGGTGTAAGTCAGCCACAATATCTGCTAATAGCCAATATGGCCATACCCAATCATGCTCCCATAGTGGCAGTACTTCCACTGGTCTGTCAGTGAGTGCGCTGTCCACACCCAGACATGGCAGAATATGGGGTCATGGTCCTGCGCATTCCCGTGAAGTGAGCATGTCCAGCAGACATCAGTCACATTTAGGTAGAAACACTGCATCTGACCTTGGGTGTGGAGGTGCTACTGCACCTCCTGGTGGAGCCAGTTCTCATGGTCAGGGGTGACAGTGATGAACTGCCAACTCTACCATGCATGGCTTACACCTGTCTGACATACCAAGATGCAGAGCTAGCATTGAGCTTGGCTGTATTCATGCAGACTCTCACATAGCACTTTCACATGGAGGACCCCTACACACACACACACACACACACACACACACACACACACACACACACACACACACACACAAAACCGTTGCATAGTTCAGTCTGCCTGCTTCCCATTCTTACTCACACATACTCTCACTGACCTTTTGTGTCAACCTAGGCCTCCTGCCCCCCCCAACACCCTGTGCAAGTGATGATAACTGTACCATATCCTTGTTTTCTCTCTTTTGGATTCAGGAAACAAAAGCTTTGTGTCTGATGCACAGGATGCTGCATAGCTACATTAGTGCTTAGTATATCTGCATTTGTGTTGTTGAACTGATAATTGTACTTGTCACTTATATTTGCCTTGCCAAGTTATACACTGGATAGCATCATCATGTCAGTACTTTCTAGTGTATTCTCTTGTAAGAGTTGCTAAGTCAGGAACTGTAATGTATCTCATTACATTCTAACTTTTATCTTTAATGATTTTTCGGTATATACATATGGTGCGCATCATAAGTCATGCCATCACATTCAGATCTCAGGACTGTATGACAGCACTGTAGTCAAAATTCATCAGAACAGTAATTCAGTATAATGCTCTCTTTTGCATGAACTTCACTAGACACATGCAGGAGCTGGACAGACCATGGGGCTTTCTCATCAAGATAACACAGGGCCTACTAACCATGCCATGATGTATATGGGTGGATAGATTAACAGATATGTCACTGTACCTGCCTGGTATTGGATGAGGTGATGTATGCCTGGCCTCCAGACCAGTGTCTGATCATGCCCTGATGGGATGACTGCATATGCAATTATTTGATACAGCCGAACACATCAGCATTCTCTGTTTAGCATATGGTAATAACAGTGTCCCACATGCTGTTATAAAATGCTCTCTGTAATGTCAAGTAACAGCTCACAAACACCCAGTTGACTGCAGTGAGAATAGAACCCCTCCCTATATAAGTACACAGACTACAGAACACAGTACTTTATGCAAGCACCATGGCACAAGTCTGACTTTCACATGGCTGCAGGTCATCTTATAGTGGATGACAGCATACCATGTGGGAGACAAGACGTTGTCAGGGCTACATGAAATGGATGTGTAGCCTTGTGCAAGTATCAAAATACTGACATGCCATGCCATTGGAGAAGTAACTGTAGGATAGCACATCTATTTTGATGAGTAGAAATACACACACACACAGTTGACTGCAGTGAGAACAGAACCCCTACTTATCTAAGTAAGGTTTATAGTGCCTGAATATTTGAACTGTATCTTACTGAAATTGGTACACCTTGTTTGCTGTAGCATAGACTAGATCCAGGCCTGCTGAATATAGCTTTGTTTATATGCTTGTTGTTTGTTTGCTTGTTATTTCCCTGGAACGCTAATTCCACCTAATACGCGGCTTCTTGGCGCTTCTGTGGCTCACTAGTGATATCTGCATTGCTTACTGTACTTATTTCCTTGTTTCACTTGAAAGAAAGTTACTGTTTGTCGTTTTTGCATTTAAGTTACCTGTAACACATTGCACTTAAGTTACCTGGCACTTGCTCACTAAAGCAATTATATAAGTCAGCACTAAAAATTAAAAGCACTACACCCTCACTCCCCACTGGCCCTGGTTTTCAATTATTAAGGAATTCCCAATATTATTCTAGCATGTCCAAAGGTCAGTTGTCAATCTCCTCTCCGGTCTAGCTGGTGAATCTGGGAATCTTGAGGCAATGTTACAACTGCCTCATGTACACAGACAACCCTCTCCTCCTCCCAACAAATTCCAACACATGTGAGAGATGCAACCATATAGCCAAACTGGAGGCTAAGCTCTCTCAACTCAGTACTGGCATAACCAGTCAGGAGGAGAAGGAAACCATACTCACTACAATTCCAGTCTCACATAGACCTACCACGACAGCAAACCAAACACATAATCACACAAAAACATACTCGGAGGCTCTAAATAAAGATCTGCAAGCAGCAGAGACCTCCAAAGCAGACACCCAAGCAGCCGCTACCCCAAAACAAAACACGTGCAACACATATCTCACAAAGCCAGTGTGCCAAACAGTCACAGCCCTTAAGACTAAACAACACACCTGATACACTTGTAATAGGTGACTCTATCGTCAGGCACACTGACGCCCCGCTCACCAGGCTGAACAAGGAGAGGGTCACGGTGAGCAGCCTGTCGGGTGCTAGGATCCGCCACATAACACAAGCACTCAGGTCACTCCAAGGCAAGTACAAATATGACTCAGTCATTGTCCATGCTGGTGTGAATGACCTGAGATGTACCTCCCTGGACTACATGAAAAGAGACATAAAGGAGCTCTTTGAGCATGTAGCCCAGGCCGGTATGACCCTGACCTTGAGTAGCATCTTACCCTCACCAAGAATGATGCCACAATATGAAGACAAGATGATCAATTTCAACAATTGGCTTAAGTACTGGTGTCATTCAAAGGGGATCCAATGCCTGTCAGCTTGGGATGATATGCTCGACAAGCCACGATGCTTCGCTAGGGACGGCTTGCACCTGTCACCCCTGGGCTTTCGGATATTGGCAAAGGCTCTTGCTACCCCCATAGTGCCTTTTTTAGGCAAGGCTCAAAAGACAAACCCACCTCCATAGGTATCACAAGGGATAAGAAACTAAGAGTAATGCTACTCAATGCCAGAAGTCTAAACCTCAAGATGCACTTTTCGAAACTCTCCTTAGCATGGAGAACATCGATATCTGTGCAGTAACAGAAACCTGGTTCAGGGCTCCCGAGAGCACCCCAGCACTACCAGGTTATACCTCATACCATGCTTTTCGCCCCAAAACTTGGACCGAACCACAAAATGAGGGGAGTATCGATATTCATCAAAGATACCCACACCTCCAGGTTGGTGGCAAAGCACGAAGCATCAGAGACTATCCATGTGCAACTAACAGTGGGTAAAACTGCCTTCCAGTTTATAGCCTGCTACAGACCACCCTCCCAAAACCAGGAACCCCACTCGGCCTTCCTGAGAACACTGGAAAATATGAAGGTCTCTCCAAACACCATTATATTGGGCGACTTCAACTACCCAAACATAGACTGGGAGCATTACTCTAGCTCCAACACCCTAGCCCAAAGGTTCCTAGAATTTATAAACTCAAATGCTATGGAACAACTTGTTACCACTCCCACAAGAGGGGAAAACATACTGGACCTGATCATCACCAACATGGGGACTCTATGCTCCAGACCAGAAGTGTATCCCTCACTGGTAAGATCAGACCATAAACTAATCTCACTGGATATTCACATCCCGACCCCACCCCCTGCCCAGAAAACCACAATGAAAAACTTCTCTAAAGCAAATGTTACACTCCTCAAAACTGAGGTGGAATCCTTCAAAGCCCCCGGGCCTGTGGAAAATACAGCCCAGACCGCAGAATCCTTTATAAATGCATTCTATGAACACCTTCAGGAATGCATGGATCATGCGATCCCAAATAAAACCAAGACCCAATCCTCCAAAGGCAGACGTCCTGTCTGGTGGACCCCAGCCATAAACAAACTATACAATAGAAGGAGGAAGCTACTAAATGATAAAGCAAAATCCCAAAAAGGGAAGGCATCACTGATCAGTATTAGCAAAAACTACGGGCACACATAAAATTGTCTAAGGCCAGCTTCGAGAGAAAAATTGCACAGGACACTAAGGATAATCACAAGGCTTTCTTTAGTTATGTTAGGAACCTGGGTGGTAATTCCCAGATATGCTCAGAATTAGTCCAAAATGACAAAAAATACACCGAACCCACAGACATTGCCAACATCCTAGCTGACAGGTTCAGCGCAAACTTCTCCCTCCCCACCAAAAGGGCAAATATCTATCCCAGCAGAGTGCTGCCCCCCTGACATCTCAGATGCTCAGGTAAGAGCCGCCCTCTCCAAAGCAAAAAACACAGCATCAATGGGACCAGATGGTGTCCCGGGCTGCGTCCTACATGAACTCAAAGAAGAGCTATACCCAAACATAAAACTACTGTTCAATCTCAGCCTTACTACAGGATATGTGCCCAAAGAGTGGCGTACAGCAACAGTGGTCCCTCTCCATAAAGGTGGTGCCTCAACGGATCCTGGAAACTATCGCCCCATAAGCCTGACTAGCTTGGTCTGCAAAGCTATGGAAAGGATCATCATGGACCTCATAAATAAAGATATTGGGGACCTACAAACACTGGATCCTACCCAGTTCGGCTTTGTTAAGGGCAGATCCTGCCTCTTAAACCTGGTTGATTTCTTTGAAACAGTCACCCAGGCCATTGACGAGGGAAGGTGGTTCACACAGCCTACCTGGACCTCGCAAAGCCTTCGATACAATACCCCACTGGCATTATAGATAAGCTCACCAGCTTAAATATAAACCCCTATGTCACTAGATGGATTGCAAACTGGCTCAAGGACAGAACCCACATGGTTAGAATTGCTGGAGCCATGTCAGACTCCAAACCAGTTACAAGTGGTGTCCCACAAGGCTCAGTCCTGGGACCTCTTGTTTGGTATATATTTCTCGGAGGTACAGGCCAACACGGAAGGACTGTGGCTGACCAAGTTCGCAGATGACTGCAAACTGGGTGCCATAATCGACTCTCCAGCCGACACAAGCATCCTCCAAAAGGGCCTCATAGAAACAGACAACTGGTGCCAGAGCCATGGCCTCAAGCTAAATGCCAAAAGTGTATAGTCATCCCTTTGGCAAAACAAAGTGCCCACAAATTACCACATAGGTGGAAATCCATTAAGTACAGAAGAAGTAATTAGGGACCTGGGGACCCAAGTTGATAGCAATCTCTCATTTGACAACCACGTGGCCAAAGTGGTTAGAAAAACATTTTATATAGCCCACCTAATCATGAAGGGATTCACATCTAGATCAGGGGAGGTCATCGTGCCTCTTTACTCATCCCTCATCAGGCCCGTAATTGAGTACAATGCCCCTTTTGGGATGTACCTTACCAGACACCTGCAGCAACTGGAAAGACCCCAAAAGTACCTCACCAAGAGGATCAAAGGGCTCAAACAGATGCCATATGCTGCCCGGTTAAAGAAACTCCAGCTCTACTCAGTGGCATACCGCCTGTTCAGAGGAGATCTGTGCCTGACGTATAAATCCATGTCCAACCCGGAATTAATGGACATGCTGCACCTCAGAAAATCCAAATCCCATCGAGCTACGCGCTCGAGAGACTTGAACCTCAGCACTGAAATAAATAGGACATGCTGGAGGGACAGATTCATAACCCAGAGGCTCCCTTCACTCAGGAATAAAATCCCAGTCCAGGTTAGGCAGAGTCCCTCATTGACTCTCTTCAAGAGGAATCTTGATGAGTGGATGGGAAATCGTAGGTTTACCCCGGGTATCACTTCTGTGTCACTGTTAGATAGAGGCATAGTATACTAACCTCGAAAAAGGGCATAGCAAAATAAATTTAAAATGGGTGGCGAAAGCCAAACACATTCTGGCTAGGCTTATAAATGCCCTAGGGCAGATAGCCTAGTATGAACCTATGAACCTATGAACCTAAGTGCACAGACTACAGAACACAGTACTCTACATAAGAACCATGGCACAAGTCAGACTTTTACATGGCTGTGGGTCAACTCATAGTGGATGACATCAGCAGTGCATGTTGGAGAGAAGTTGGGAGGCCTGCCTGAAATGGATCTGTAGGTAGGTGCAAGTATCAAAAAACTGTCAATTTATGGGATTGGGATTGTAACTGCAGGATACATACCTGCTCTTCTGGTTAGAGACATACACACACACACACACACACACACACACACACACACACACACACACACACACACAGTTGACTGCAGTGAAAACAGAACCCCTACCTATCTAAGTGCATAGACTACAGAACTCAGTACTTTACAGAAGCACCATGGCACAAGTATGAGTTTTACATGGTTGCAGGTGAACTTATAGTAGATGACATAAGCAGGCCATGTGGGGGGACAACATGTTGGGAGGCCTGTATAGGCACATAGATTCATAGATTCATATGAGGCAGTAGCCTAACAGCCCTATGGTATGTAGAAGCCTAGCTGTGTAAAAACACATGTACCCTTATTGAACATAGTTGGATGTTTCAGTTTAGCAGAGCAAGGTTGTCAGCACCACCAACTGACCATATCTGTAAGGGAGCACACAGCATTATGTATTACATTTTGTAATGTGGTTGATATATGTATGTAAATTTAATACTGAGACCCCCAGGCTTGTACTGCTTGGTGGTGGTGGGGAGGTAACACATGTATGTCTTGTGAATATATGTCGTATACTTAGAATGTGCCCTCAGTTTGCAATGTTTCCACATGTACTTTTATGTCATACAAAGGAATGGACAATAAACACTAATAAGAAAGCATCATATATACAGCTCCATAGCACATGAGCAGCAGATTTGCTGATGGTTAACAAAGTGTACATTCATGCAAGGTACAGCCATTTGCACGTAGGTAAGCAGTGTGCAAACGCGAGCTGGATTACTAATGTCTAACAAGCAGAATGCAATAGTGGCAAGCAATTGCATGTATAGGTAGTTGTGTATGTGTTTTTCACAAAAGTTAAAGCCATGCCGATCCAGGTAGCAGGAAAACATTTACAGAACTATAGTACACAGTATACCTACAGTCATATATTGGATGATAAATGTGATAATGCGTAGTTTACTCCATTAGTAATAGTGTATGGGATATCCTGTATTCAAACCCAGGACCATGTATATGACAGTCCTACACTTACACCTGTTGCCATACCTCTCAACCTGGAAACATCAAAAATCTGGACAAGGCCTATGACAAATAGGTACAGATATGTACGCTGATTATTGTAAAATTTGCATACATAGTTAAGTAACCCCGGTCACTCCAATGGAATTGTGGGATACCAACTTTCAAACACAAACTGAAGAACAAACAACCAAAATATGGCACCAACTTGTCTTACTTTTACAGACTGCAAGTCACTGTGTTGTTAATTCTGAAGTGCTGATATGTATGGCTACTAAAGGTCAGTAGTTTCCTGTATATATACACACATTCACCACCTGTGGCATTTAACCTTATTTAGTTCTCTAAATGGATTGCAGGACTTTGAAACAACAAGTGGAAAAGTAAAGAAAAACAATGAAACAATGGAAGCTTCAAAACATGCTAGTGAACTTTAACACAGCAGATGCCTAAGAAACAACTTCAAGTCATTTATTTCCATAAAATATTTACAGTTCAGTGTACTTGCTCCATCTTTTCTGTGACTTTGCAAGCCTTGCAGCACATTTTTAAACTTCATCTCAGAGTTTATGAATAGCATTTTCCTTGTCCCTGACTAACTTCACAGTGCATTGGTTTGTGGAACTAAAGCAGATTATAGTGCAGATTGTAATGTCTCTACAACTGTTCATTTCTTAACACGAGAAAAACAAATTGACCTGGGCAGATATAGAAATGTCAAGAATATACAGAAGTCTAGAAATAACAGAACAAGAAAACACTGTAAACACTGAAATTAGTGTAGCTTTAGTGCTTTAAAATTGTTAGCATAATTAACAAAGGGATGTCCTTCACTGTTATTCACTAATTACATTCAGAGTCCATATCACGTTTTTATTTTCAGTACAAATTTTCAACCCAAACATTCATAGTGCAATTTTTGACAGGGCAGCCAGGGGGTACTAATCGCTACCGTCTGCAAACAGGAAAATAACTTCCACCGCTTAACTCTCTGCAGTTTGCAATGTCTGCATATGTAAGTTTAGCTAATCTTTTTGCAAGGCAGCAAGGGTAATTTAACACTACACACTCTTGTGCGCATTAATGTAGCTAGCAACGTCAGATGCAGCTCACTAGAAGAGGGTGTCCTGTCCAATCATGTAAGAGACACAGTTAGGACTGCTCAAACACATTGTTTACAAATTTCTCATCATGACAACATGCTACAGCAGCAGCAGCACTTACTGGCTGTAAACGACTCCTTCATTTAAAATTATCCAGTAGATTTATTACTCCTGCTTTTAGTGTGATGCAGTGTTGTTGTTTGTCTTTCGGCTTTTCCCGGTTAGGGGTCACCACAGTGGAACTCCGGTCCGCTAATGATTGGCAGTAGATTTTCACGAACGTCAAGGTGCCAGCTCAACGTCCAACCTTCAACAAAGACACGCCCATTTATGCATGTCTTTCGAACGCCCACCCAACCGCGGGGAGGACATGCAGACTCCACACAGAAGGCACTCCCCGCACTCCTGCCGAGAATCGAACGGGAGAACCTCTTGCTGTGAGGCAACAATGCTACCACTGCACCACCGTGGATTAGAGTGATGCAGTTTAAGCCCAACTAATTTTAAAACTGTAAATAAAGCTCACAAAAACTTGCAGAGTGCAGACCCAAACTATTCTGTTTCCATGAAGATACACTTTTTCAACTAGTTAGTCATTAAAATAGTCTTCTGCAGAACAGTGCATGTGCACTTACAAATCTAAACTATTGGCACCAATTAAGTTTCTTTTCCCCTGGCTTCTGACTGCGTAAAATGTGCATGAACCACCAAGCTTTAATCAAGCTATTTATCTGGGTACTTTTAGAAGTACTGCAGGAAATTCCCTCTAAACAATTGACACTTCCTTGAACAGTGCTTGCACCAGTTGGACTGCTGGTGACAGACTGACAGTATCTATCTACTCAGCTTAATAAATACACCTTCCGCCTATAAAATGACATGTATATTTTCTATCATGATCCGACTCCCACTGTATCTTTGTCATAAAGACTAAAAATGAGGATCCAGCACACACACACACACACACACACACACACACACACACACACACGCACACGCACACGCACACGCACACACACTACCAGTACTGGGAACACACAACATACATTTTTGTTATTATTACTGCTGCTTTTGTATGTCAATAGCATGACTAGTATCATGTAAAGGAAGTCCGCAAATAAATGATTAGTTTCTCACCAAGAACATGAATGGGTCAGGTCTTAATCTTATGCAGTAGTTCAGACAAGGTGAAATGATAACATGTTCAAATTCTACAGTCCTTAAATAAGCAAGGATTTGCCAGCAAAAGTCTCGGTCAGTTCTGTCCTAGAGAGACACCATAACCACAAGAAAAAGTGAAAAAAGATATTAAAGAAAGAAAAGCTCTGCTTTTGCACTGCATGGGGCAGTACTGAAGTGGTTTAATGTTGTGCTTTCCCTCTAACAGAACTTCCATCTTGTTTTTTTTTTTTAACTACCAAATAAATCTGTAAATGTAAGACCTGCTTAATAAGCTGCCCTTAGGGGAATAAAAGCCACAGTAGCTACTACGCTTACATGGCAAGGCTCCTGCAACAACAAAAAAAACACAAGTTTACTTCCAAGTTGCAAACTATTCAGAGCTTGCACTGCATCTGAATGAAAGTAAAGGAAGGGACTCATAGGCAGGACAGGACGGGAGTCAGGACCTGTTGCGTCTTTCCTTCTCAAATTAGATCATTTAGATGTGCAAGAGGCAAAAATCTGGACATTCTGTAAAAAGCTGGACAGTTGAGCTAGCTGTAGCAAGCATGTAAACATCAGAAAAATCACATGATTCACATCACTCAAACACCGCTAAGGGCAAGGCGCTAATTATATTTAAAACTAAAAGTGTACAGGCTGCAGCAGATGGAGCATAGAATCGTTTCCAATTCCTTTGCTGCAGTTAGGCTGGCAATGTATTTTTTTCTTTACTTACATGGAGGTCGAAGAATATTTTCTCATCCTGTGGACTGCCAGACTCTAAAGAACTGGCTTAAATAGTATGTGCATAGCTCCACTGCTGCCAATAATCATTCCTGGTATTCCAATTAACTGCTAAGTCTCCACTTTTCAACAGAGGGGTCCTTATGAAGCTGATGTTATCACGTACACATTTGCATGGTGACATCAGCCATACATTTAAAGTTGCTATAAAAAAAAAAAAAAGGAACTGAGGGGGTCAATCTGGAATTCATGGCACCCCATTATTTTGCCCTCAAATCCGGTAAATACTGAGGGATTTGGTATGGTTAAGAGGTCTGTCTGTTGCCACAAGAATGTTGAAAAAACATGTAGATCAATGTGTGTGTATGTACCTTTAAGAAGCTATCAAAGGGTGTGTACAAGTGTATAAATACTGGACACCTGCAAGCTAGACTGCCATTTTTGTAGTAAGCTGTTGAGATGTAAGCATGTATGTATGTATGGTCTGTCTGTTAATCAGTTTATTTATATTTTATGATGCTGCTAGCCATCCGGATGTGTTTCTATGTGTTAAAGCATCTAAACAAAATACCCTGCCTGCTTGTCTTCTATGTTAGAGAGAGACGAGCGACAACATAGTTGTCTATGTTGCACTTCATTATTATAAACTGCAATGTCATAGCAGTAAAATAAAGACTGCCCACTCTGTACTAGAACCCAGTACCATCTGTGCTCCAGGTCAGTTTTTAACGATGGCCAAGGGCATTCATTGAATGTATCTGTTTTCTATTTTGGGCTGTCTGCTTTCTAGGTGGTCCACCGTCCTTTGCTCAAGCCAGATAAACACGGCCAAACCTGAAATGTATTTATTCCCTTCTTCCTGGGAAGAACAAGACATAAAAAAAACTTAGTAATGGGCAAATATAAGTAAAATATGTGTCTACTGTCACATGTTAAGGTACTTTCTGTACAAATCTACCACTATTTGCTTGATTACTGCGGCAAGTTAAGAAATACAAGGATATGGTATAATATTATTAAAGAATACATTCTAGGTTCAGGACTTACCTTGAAAATGCAGCAGTTGGCACAGTTTTATTTCAGGGCTAAATTTTCCTTGTCTCTACTCCCATGGTATTGAAGTATTGAAGTATTCAGGAAAAAAAGAATGGAGGCTATATGGATGCTTTATAGCTTGTTTAATAGCTCCACCATACTGTAAATCACCTGCTTATTCTGTAAATAGCACTTAAGGAAAACATGTACTACTTTCCTGAATATATCAACTCAGTTGGAGGTTGTTTGAATGCGATGCACACCTATGCACTGCTGTGCACACTGATGCTTAAATAAGGTAAATACAAGTATTCTTGTTATTACTTTTCTCCATTCCTGTGATATTGTGCAAGCATGCAGTTCAAAAAAGTGATGGAAAAGTTGCAGAACCTGTGCTAGAACCCAGGACCTCCTATACACTAGCCGTACACATACACATGTTGTCACAGGAATAGTTATGTGACAAGAACTGAGAAACCTGCCATTTATTCCTCTGTTTCCCATGGTTGAGCTAAGCTCCACACTGCACAATTACAAAAATTAAAAAAGAAATTTTAACTTAAAGCAGACAGAGACAATACATTTTAACAAACATCAGAGAAGATGAGACAGAACTTCTGAACTGTGCACTTCTTACATGCACTTTTACACTTCACAGACCTACATGTACACCTCTGTAAGTGTAACCTGACACCACTCCCGATGTCATTATTCACTGTTGCCATCCATTGAACACGAACACTGTGGAAGTGCCTAAATGAAGTCAACATCCCTATCCAGTTACATTTTTTTGTGATTCAGCAATTTTAATGAGCTTTGACTTCATTTCCATCTTCACCGTGCTGACAGCCTTGAATCTACACAGTTGGTAACTGTGCAGGTAGAGAAACTGAAGGGGAGCCCAATGTTGTACACTCAAGGGACTGTATTACTTCATTATATATCTGCACAGAAGAATGTGTTTTTTGATAAAATGCATTCCACAAGATACATACTGCATATGCTTACGTGACAGCATGAAGAGTATGTTTCATGGGGTTTACACTTTTAGCAGTCTACATTAGTTATGAATATAGTCTTCATTTTGGGGAGCAAAGCTGCATTTATGTCATGGCACTTAAAAAGGAATTGATGCTATTGTTAATCTAATTTTCTAGCATCCACCATGTCTAATAATGTCATAATGTGTGTGGGATTACATGTTACGGTCAGTTCTGTACAAATCTATGGACTTTACTTGGTCTTGTTTCCATGTAGATTCCTTTCTGTGAATGTATTCTGAAAACTTTTGAAAACATGGCTAACACAAGCACGGAGTCTATATGGTTGTTTTACAGATTGTTGAATCACTCTACCATGTTCGTTTGCCTCATTAGCATACAATTCAGCTACTTATGCTGTAATTTGCATGCCATGGAAATTGCTATGGTTGAGCATAAGTGCACGCCACTAAGCCAGGAAACAGTGTAAAGCAACACGGATAGCAGCAGACATATAGATCTGTTTACCTACAGGCAAACGAGGCCTGCAGGATTCTGTGTAATGCCACAGTGATTACCAGGGTTAATAATATAGCAATGTATATGGCCCAAATGTTTACTATTGAAATCTCGTACTGCAGGAGATCGAACAGCATTTGGTAGAAAGTACAATTTCTAAGAGGCACAATGCCGAAACAGACTATTACAAAGTCACAATAATGAATGTGAAGTGTGATTCGGTAGTCTGAGTTTGGTATTGTGAATGGAGATCACGGTACAGTGAGGAACAGGGAACTTATCCTTTTCCTCACTGTAGTGTGATCTTGGAGTTGGGATATATAATTTGGAGGGGGTGTGAGGGGTGCAGGGGGGGGGCTTGCTTCCCCCTGCAAAACAGTAAAAAACTTGTGCTGTTGACATGAAAGTCTAACAGCAAGTTACGCTGAATAGCCCGGGTGACTGATGTCACTTAAAGCTATTTCAAATTATGCCGAATGCAGACGTTGGAGAACTGACATTCGACTTAGTGTAGGAAATTAGATTTAATTTTCAATGTTATTTTCCACTGATGTAAGCAAATGAAGAAATGCCATTCTTCATTTCAATAATAAACTGGTCCAAACATATTACAGGACAGTGTATACAGTATAGAGTATTGTGGAATACCATTTCAGGCATTCTGAACAATAGTTGTATAAATGATCTGTAAGAGTACATGGACTGCCATTTAAAAAAAACAATGTGTGCATTGAATAGGGACACACAGATGAATTGTAGGAATGAACACAGGGAAAGAGGACAGGTGAAACAGGTTTACCTTCATAAACTCGAATTACAGTGGTTCGAGTGCTCATATGAGCGACTTGAAACCATGAAAGAGAAAACGTCGACAGTCCTTAATGTTCGAAAAACAGCAAATCGAAAAGCAGATTCGCTGTTTTTCGAACATTAATGTCGAAAAAAAAAAACGAAGTGTAAAGCAGGGGGGACAAGCCCCCCTGCACCTCCCATGTGGGGGGCTGCACCCCCCCCTACTTTATTATTCTAACTCTGAGAACGCACTACAATGGGGAAAATAACCATTTCCCGATCCCCGCTGTAGTGCAATCCACCCCAGAATGTCGAATGTGCAATGAGCGAATCTCACTGTGCATTCGCTCATTGCACGTTCGAACCTTTTTCCGTTCGGTGTTTGCAAACTTTACAAACTACCTTTCGGAAAATTGCTGTTTGCCCTTGTGCAATACGCACATGTAAAGGTAAACTGTGAAACATCATATCATCACAATATACAGCAGATGAGGGCATGTAAATGGAAGACAGTTGTAGCAGGAAGGTTTACTATCATATACCCGCAATGTACTCGTTCGACTGTTCACATGGTTGACCGAGATTGTGTGAAATTCACAATGTCGAACACTGGAGTTGCCAAAATACTTGTTGACTGCTACCTAGGGATGGGTTTTAACATGGGTTGAGATAGGGGCAGATGTGTATTTCGGCAATATCAGTGTTCGACATTGCCTACGGTCGACATTGCGATTTTCGAATGAAGTGGCGTCGACCGACTTCACTTCAAATAAATGATAGTAAACCTAGCAGGAACACTAACCACATATTGACATGGTACAGTACGGACTGCACAGTGAAAATGTATATTATGTGACTGTCAGACAAGGTGGCATAACAATGGAGAGGGTGTCTTTGTGATATAAGCATCCTGACATGAACAATGGGGATGACATCTATCAGGGATGTTATGTTAAATCGGGTTTGGGTGCGTATTGTAAAGCTGTGCAAACTGAGTTTGTCAGCAGAGATCTCCAACAAGTGGAATACAGTTACAGGCTCATGGACAACAGTAAACAGAAGCACACACAGTCATGGGCAATATCAGTATAATAATAATACCATGTCTCTAATACAGTAGTTCATATGCAACACATACTTATTTTTATCTGTTCTGTACTTACCTGTCTGTCTTGGTTGCCAATTTGATGAAGGAATGTATCTGCTGTCATTTTTTAATGTGTGTGTAATATTTGATATCAATGCTTAGCATTTTGCTAGCTATGTTCTGAAACTTTGCATAACTAATTGCTACTTATGTTACTATCTCTGGAGCTTTTCTTCCTGGGCCTACACTGAAAATGGACTAGTAGCCCAGTCAGACTAACCTGGTAAACAAATGTAAAATAAATAAATAAATAAATAAATAACGTGATTCTGAGTAATCATAGATGGCTCTGCACGAACACACTTTTACAACTATTATGACATGTCAGCAGTCTATGAGGGTAATCAAATACACTGTCCTGAAACTGTAACATCTGCTAGAGGTGTTAGGAGGGACACTGCTATACCTGTATGCAACATTAAGGTAAATCAGGGCTAGTTGATTGGTGTGCATGGCATACATGCCACACAATCCACACTGCCACGAATGCAACCTATGCCATGAATGTTGTCAAACAGATGTGTATGTACTGTGTGCATCACTGGAACAGGTATCGCATATGTATCTCATATAACACCTTGATGGAGGTTCCGCACCATCAGACAGTAATGTTTATGCAACAGAAAGAATACCTAGGTATGGCCAGTAAGATGTGTGGGAGCTCACTGTGGCAAAGGTGGTACACTTCAGTTACACATCACTGGAAGTAGGGAGGTGCATGAAGAAGGGTGCATTGTACTTGGTTACTGGTGTGGTGAAGGATGTGAACTATGGCGGTATTATGGCCTTTGATGTGGATGAGTTGTGTTACATACAAAAGAGTAGTCACTACTGTGGCCACATGCTGGTGGGCATTTTACATACCATGTGCTCCAGGACACAAGTCACATACTACTTGGTCTGCTCATAGGGGTGTGATGTCTACATTATCATTGGGTTGTGCATTTATTTTCATAATGTGACAAATCTCCCCCATGTTTTTGTTTCACTTCATGTGTTGCTATAGCAGCAATCTCTGGTTTGATACTTGTTTGTATTATACTAATATCACAGCTGGAGCCATTGATTGCCCACAGTCTGTAGTTCTCCAGACAGCTGTTTGGACCCAGGATGTGTATGTCATTCTTGATATCTGTGGCTAGCACACAGTCCTGATGTATGGGCCTGATCACTGAACTTGAGATATAGGTCACTTCACACATTTCAATATATTTAGATGCCATGCACATTATCCAGTGGTCTACAAACTTGGTGATACAGGTGTTTATGGCCACTCCTGACAGTGTTGAGTGAATACCTCAGTGTGGATTTGTGTCAAATGCCTTGGCCTGGTCAAGTTCCACAGGATGATAGTTCATAGGTTCATAGGTTAGTACTAGGCTAACTGCCCTTGCGAGCCTTTGTAAGCCTAGCCATTTATCCCTTGTGAGACTCAAACCCTGCACCTTGTATTTGTAAGACAAAAACCTTAACCATTAGGCCACTCTCCCATTTGTCATCATGCATGCCCTCAATGACCTCTTTGAGACATCTAACAGATGTAACAGACATGGATGTAGCATTAAAAATTCACACATGTCTTTTGTACATAGCTGGGATATTGCCAGTGTCCATTTAGAAAAGGTCCATAATTACATGTTGCTCTACCTCACATATGAGGTGAGTCAGGATGTGTCTAGACATGCATGCATCAGGTGCTGTTACCCCCCCCCCCACTCAGATGGATGCATGTTGATGTATACCCTTCTACAGGAATATATTCCATCTGGAGGGTATGTTGAAGTGTGTATCCAACCTTGTCTGGTAGGTGTATATTCTGAGTCACACTGTAGGTGATCTGTGATGTTGTCACAGCCAATTGATTCTGTGTAATAGACCTGGATGAAGGTAAGGCAGTGCATACTGCCTATCTTGTTCTGGCCAAGGGTTTGGACACAATGACCCACTCAGGTTTCATTGAGAAACTCTCCCAGCTTGGGATTAACCCTTACATCACTATAGGGTTAACCAAGTGGCTTACTGACAGACCACATGCTGAGAAAGTTGGTGAATCAACTTCTACCAGTAAAGCTGTCACTACTGGCATACCTCAAGGATCTGTGCTGGGCCTTTTACTGTTTAGAATCTGTTTCTCAACAGCCCAGGCTAATTATACAGCCTTTAGCTTGCCAAGTATGCTCATTATTGCATATTGGGTGCAATCATAAGTCCACCAATGATGTTATCATATTACAGGAGGAGTTACACAATCTACATATAAACACAAAAATATGTCATGATGTTTGCCTTCTGCAAAGTAGAATTCCCTACTAATTACATAATTGACAACACCCCCCCATGCTCAAACCCAGTGGTGCAACACCTGGGAACACACGTAGATAGCAATCTAAACTTCGAACATCAAGTTTCCACAGTGGTATGGAAAGGCTACTTCGTGCACCTCATAAGTCAGGCCATTGTATCCAGATCAGAGGATATTATAAGATCACTATACTCAACCCATATCAGAACACTAATAGAGTGCAATGTTCTCTTTTGCATGTACCTCACCAGATACCTGCAGCAGCTGGAGAGACCACAGGGTTTTCTCACCAAGGAAATACAGGGTCTATAAGCCATGTCATGATGTGTGTGGATAGACTGAAAGCCCTGTCACTGTAACCTGTATCATATAAGATGAGGTGACTTGTGTCTGACCTACAGGTCAGTCTCTGACCCTGCCTTGATAGAAATACTGCACATCTGCAAATCAACTATAGCTGATGACATCAGCAGAGTCTGGTGAGAATAAGATAGCAATAGTAGTGTCCTACAGTTTGGTGTAAAATGCTTTCTCTAATGTCACGTAAGTGCGCACACACACACACACACACACACACACACACACACACACACACACACACACACACACACACACACACCCCAGTTGACTGCAGTGAGAACAGAACCATTACCTATCTAAGTACACCAACTAGAAGACTCTCTATTTAAGACAAATGCCACAGCACAAGTGTGACTTTTGCAAGGCTGCAGGACAAATTGTAGTGGATGATTACAGCAGTGGATATTGGAGAGAAGATGTTGGGACACCTGCATGAAATGGCTGTGTAGGCATGTGCAAGTGTCAAAACATTGGCAATGCATGGGATTGGACTAGTAACTGCAGAATACACACTTATGCTGTTCTGACTAGATAGACACTGATAGACACCTCCCAGTTGAACACAGTGAGATTAGAATCCCTACCTAATGAATGACACAGACTAAAGAGCTCACTACTTTATGCAAGCGCCATGGCACAAGTGCGAATTTTACAAGGCTGCAGGACAACTTATAGTGGAGGACATCAGCAGTGGATGTTGAAGAGAAGATGTTGGGAGGCCTGCATGAAATGGATAGCTAGCCATATCCAGCTGTCAAGATATTACAGTTCTGCATGTTACCAGATTGATGAGTGTGCAATGTATAGCATTTGCTGTTGTGTTTCAAATAAGCAGTTATACTTCAAGAGACATCTTTACAAACTATATGCAAACAGCTGTCCACATTACTACAAGTACTGGAAAATCTGAATGCATATTGTCATTATAAAGATGTGCATGGTATATAAGACAACACTTGCTATTTATTTATGTAGTGCAGTTGACATATTTGTGAACAAGTACTAAGAGATCAAGGTTGCATCGTATGGGGGGAGGTAAAAAATGGCTGCATTGTTGCATATGTGTTATTTTCTTAGATAGTGGCTTCATTTTGTTTGTGATTCCAAATGTAGTTTCATGGAAAGAAGACTAAATGGACAGTAAAAAACAGTAATACATGCTGTTGTCCACTTTGTATAACGCACTGTTGAGCAGTGGTTTGTGCGATGGCTGGCGAAGTGTTTGCTCATGCGAGATACACATTTCTACTGCTTTCCCTGTTTGCGTATGGTTAAGCAGTGTGCAAACGCAAACCACATTGCTTAAATTATGAGAGTTCTCAGTACTGAGGATATGGAACACACCTGCTGCTTAGTTGACTCTGTGGCAGCAGGAGTAAATGCATTCATGCATTTCTTTTGGAGGCCAGATGATTCAGGGTTGAAATCCGGGTGTATGTAATACTTTTAAATAAGTAGTGATAATGCAATGAAATTATTCTGTATACTAAATTTCCCATGTGTTACTGTGTGTTGATGTAGCACAGTGCGTTTAAGCAGCATTGCACAGTGGAAACTGCACCACAGAAGAGCTGTTTCACCACCACGTGGCATTAGTGTGCAATGCCGAACTCTGTGTAAACATACAGGACAGAAAGGGAAGTGCTCCATTTTTTTTTGTTACTTATGTGTGTTGTATGTGATTTTATTTTTTGACCAGATTATAGGTATTAAAATGGGGTAGATAGGAAAGTGGTGAAATGGGAGGCAAGCAGGGGGAAGAACATAGGGAAAGGACTATAGGAATGTGCAGGAGGGAGGTAGGAAAGAGCCATAGATATCCATTTCTTCAACAGTTTAAAATGAAAGTATGTGCAGAATATTAGCTGAATTAGGACTTTCACCTCCACAAAGAGGGGTGACAACAATGCAATCATGTTGTATAGCCAACTGGACCAAATCAAGTGCATGAAGAAGACAAGTGCGCAAAATGGAGCTCTATGCATGGGACAATATATATATATATCTATATATATATATATATATATATATATATATATATATATATATATATATATATATGCGTGCATGGAAAGTATTTAAATCACCAACATAAAATCCAGCACTGCTCAAGTTTAATAAACACACACTGAAGGAGCGAAAATCCTTTATTCCATGGCTCGCAGACAATAGATAATCCAAAACCAAACCGGTTTCACCCTTTAGGCGTCATCATTGGATCAAGAAAACAAACACCAGTCACCATTTATATGTCTCCCTTAAAGAGACATATCACATAATATCATACTAACCTTATATAACCACAACAATATACATTTTCTTAAAAAAAAAAAAAAAAAATATATATATATATATATATATATATATATATATACATATAATATAGATATCACATATAAATACATATATATATATATATATATATATATATATATACATATATATACACATATCTATACACATATATATATATATATATATATATATATATATATACACACACACATACATACATATATGCATATACAAATACACACACATGCATACAAATGCATACACACATACATATAGAACTAGCAACATGAACTATAATTCACTATAAGTTCTCATTCAACCCTGGCCTATACAAAGCCCCTAAAGTCAAAATCCACATCCTTTCCTTTTTGTCCAATATTAGATGTTTTCTATCATCCCCTATAATATTCCTATTTATTGTATCTATCCCAACAAATATAAAATGGGCTGTATTATGGTCAATTGTATGTTTATAAAGTGCACTCCGTACTGACATTTAATGTCACTAATATGTAATGCCACTCTACTTTTAAAAGATTTCGACGTTTGGCCTACATAGAATGCCCCACATCGACATATTGCCATATATACAACCCATTCTGTTTTACACGTAATCAAATGTTTTATATCAGAAACTTTTGAGGTGTTAATAGATGTAAAAGATTTAGTCTTAGGGATAATATTACAATAAATACATCTACCACATGGATTACAGCCTATACTTATATTTTCAATTTTCTTATCCACTCTCATCTTCTAATACCAAGAGAGAGACTCTCCAATATTCCTACCTCTTTTATACCCAAATTTACAATATTCACCCAAATAACCACCAAAAAACTGGTCCTGTTTTAGAATGTACCAATAATTATTTAATATATGTCGAAGCTTGAACGTATTAGTTCCAAAAGTAGTAATTAACCTACAAGGAACATTCTCATTCCTATCCTCAGATAGATCTCTAGATTCCAAATTTCTCTTCATATTTGAAGCCTTTGACATTTCCTTATCAATATCTTTCTTATTGTAACCTCTTTGTTTAAATCTAAAACCCATGTTTTTTATCTCTTGTCCAAATTCTTCCTCATTACTACAAATACGTCTAACCCTCTGTAGTTGATTTCTCGGAATATTTGAAATAATGTGTTTTGGATGACAGCTATCTGCCCTCAATAATGAATTTTTAGTAAATGGTTTCCTATAAAGACTTGTCCCTAAGGTACCATCATCATTCAAAACCACATGTACATCTAAAAAATCAATAGCTTTTTTCTCTTTTCTATCAACAAAAACAATATCAAATACATTGAAATTTAGATGTTCAACAAAGATATCCCATTCATCTGATGAGCCTGACCATATGGCCCAGCAGTCGTCGAGATATCGACGCCACATTATCAATTTTGATTTAAAAGGAACATCCTCCTCATAGATCAAACTGCACTCTAGGTACCCCATAAAAAGATCTGCATATATTGGTGCAAATCTTGTACCCATTGCAGTATCATTTACTTGCAGATAACATTCCTTTCCAAAAAAGAAAACATTATTTTTCAACACAATTTCTATTAAATCAATCAACAGAGAGCAATGTTCAGAAGAATATAAACCCTACTGTAATAACCAGTATCTAATAGCTTCTATACCCCCATGGTGAGGAATACTTGTATATAACGATTGTACATCAAGTGTACAAATATAACAATCTTCAGACAACCATATATCATCCATTAATTGTAAAAACTCATTTGTATCTTTGATTCTAGAGTTAACAAGGGCTAATAAAGGTTTCAATTGTTGCTCCAAATAGGCTGAAATTGACTCTGTAAGGGACCCTATTCCTGATACTGTGGGTCTACCTGGGGGTGGAAAAATATTTTTATGAATCTTTGGTAATATATAAAATAATTGGGGTTTCGGAGTATTAACTATCAACTCTTTTAATAAATTTTCATCAATATATCCTATAGATTTAAATTCTTTTAATCTTTTATCAATTTTTTGTTTTAAATCAGAAGTAGGATCAGACAAAAGTTCTAAATAAAACCTGCCATTACCTAATTGTTTCTTAACTTCCTTTATATATTCCTCTACATCCCATATTACCAAAGCGCCACCCTTATCTGCTTTAAGTATCACTAGATCTTTATTTTCCATCAATCCTTTCAAAGCTGCCCTTTCTTTTGATGTCAAATTATACCCATGGTGTCTGAAGATGTTATTTTGATTTTTATGAAGTTCACCAAGTATACTTTCTTCAAATAATCTCACCCTAGGATGATAAGGGGGTACGAAATTACTTTTTTTAAATCTAAAATCAGAGGTAGAAGATATGCCACTTCTAGTATGAAAAAAATATTTTAAATTCAAACTTCTACAAAAATGTTTAATATCCATACACATATCATGTTGGGACAAAAAGAAAGAAGGTACATAATTAAAGCCTTTATTCAACACAGCTTTCTCATCAACATTTAGCTGACACTTAGTTAAATTTACTATGAGTCCTTCATCATCTATTTCTCTTCCATCAGTCTCTCGAATTTCTCCCTCATCTCTTTCAAATATTCTCTTCCGATGTTTCTTTCCAACCCTTCTAAAGGGCCTTCTTTCGATCTCACCTTTTTATGTATAGGAGAAGGTATCTCAAGTGCCTCAAGGTCTGTGTCCGTGCTAACTGCATTGGAGACATTTCCGATGTACTAGATTCAGGATTATTACCATACAGTGTGGGTTTCAAAATTGGCTTGCTTCTTTTACGCTTAATGCGTTTAGGTTTAACATTCTCACTAAAACGCACTGCCCTTTTAGACTGTTTCCAGGTGTAGGTATTATCGTTCTTGGCGTCACCTACATCTCTATTAAACTTTTTTAACTTCTTAGTTTTAACCTCAGTGTCAAAAGTATTAATTTCCTCCACATATTTATTGAAAAAACCATTAAAGCCATCCATTTCACTATACTTTTGCACTAATTCTAAACAGTCATCCACTCATTGTTTAACCTTAGTTAAACTATCTTCATAGAATGAAATTAACAGTTCAATAAACAGTTTGGATGCCGTTGTCTGTATAGTACACCATTTTGTCAAAAAGTCAGCATTTTCCATTCCCACACCCGGTTCTACATAAATTCGTAAACCTCGCGGTATTAAATCAGCATTAAGATAAGCCTTAAGTAGCTTAATGTGCCATATTGTTGAACGATACTTTTTTGTGATAAACGCCAGTTCTTTAAAATCATACTGCATTTGTGACATAGTAGTATACTCTGTACTATTCGTATTCATACCTTTCCATTGTCTGCCATCAAGCCAAGTCACGTCTTCTTTATCCAGACTCAGAGTATCAATATACTTTTTCAAATCACCCCCTTCAGCCATCATACCAAAAGGTTTTTTATATATAGTCCACTCGTTCTTCAGAAGAAATAATAATTTCAACTCGCCAATGCAGGTAGCACGAATAACAGAACCAAGCCCAAGTATCAACAAACGCCAAAGCAACCACTTGTGCATGTTAAATGTAAG